>NC_066844.1:25443154-25743154 GCF_001640805.2 Lates calcarifer | reverse complement strand
GGTCACCTCCATGTCTGTCTGCGTTCATAGACTCTGTTTCCACCATCATAATAAAGCTATGCTTTGTTAACAAACCAGCATCAGTTTGTACTCTGTTTGTCTCTGTCTGACCATATGGGATAAATCACTGTTAGTTGGATGGGATTAATTTCAGGTCCGCTTTGTTGTTTTTATTCCTCATTCACCGAGATCGAAATGATTTAGGAAACTGAATGAAAGCAGAGTGGAGAATGAAGTTTTAAAGGTATAAATAAAACTAATCAGAATAAAGATGTGAAGGGAACCCCTCCACAGATTTCAGAGGCCTCTTCACCCAGCTCTTCACAGTTCAGTCTGAAGCAGGAAGCTCAGAAAGGACCACTGTCCAGAAAACTCAGTCTCATTCTTTAATATTAAGATACAAGAGAGTGGATGCTGGTTATCAGTCTACCTACTGATGCAGTTGAATAGAAATAGAAGTGAATTCTTTTCTAAAATCTGCTTCTTTGCACTTTTTTTTTTACATACTTGCTGAAACACTCCACCACTCGTCTGTCATCATTACTCTCAGCATATTTATCTTTTTGTTCAGCTCTTAGGTCCTCAAGCTCTTCACTTTTGACGTAAACAGCCTGAAGAGATGGCAGATTAAGAGATTAAGACCAGAAAAAGTGATAGAACATCATTATCAACGTACAGCATATATTAGTAATGCTTTTTTTTCTTTAGCCAATGAAAACACCTCATCTCTATTCATTAAAATACAGCTAAGGCTTGTCAATCTAGTGAGATTAACACACAGTAAAAGGTATTATAGAATACTGCTGAAGCACAAGAGGAAGAGATACAGAAAGCCGCAGCCACAACATACACAGTCTAATACAACAGTCCTGCCATAATATCTTTACAAACCCCATAATGTTTAGTTTTTTTGTGACAGTCCAGAGTTTTAAAATGTGATTGGATTTATTTTTTATTTTATTTTGATGTATTTGCATTTTATTTTTATGCACAAATCAGTTTACGTCCAGTCGTCACTTCCGCTCCTGCTCTGACTCCAGCTTGCATCATTTCTCGTCTCTCTCTCGGCAGCCGGCGGCGGCAGGCAACATGTGAGTATCTCCATTCAAACTGAATAATCACAACACAAAGCTTTGGTTACAGACACACTTCACCGTCCCTCTGTTCGCACATGTGAGCGTCTAAACGCCGCCTTTCGTAAACTTTGCAGCCCGTGTAGCTTCAAGCTAACTAACTGAAGCGTTGACCGGCTAGCTTATAGCCTGCTAGCTAACAACAAGGAGGCGTCATCTATCTGAACCAACTGCTGTGGAAAAGTGATTTACTGGACTAATTTCACTTAATTAACTAGTTTGGGCTTCGTTCCTGCATTTGCAGGTTCGACATGGAAATAATACATTACACATGCTCGACTTTAGCTCGTAAAATGTTAAAGGGAACTGCATGTTCTGTTAACAAACTACTGAGCAGTGTCAGGGTTTGACAGGTCAGCTATTAATAAGATCCTAAAGTCTGCGGAGAGTGGCAGACACTCACTGAAAAAGACAAATACTTACCGTCCATCACATATAATGTAGTGGTCAACTTACTAACATGACATAACAGTATGTTGAGGTTTCTCCAGGGTTTTTAAAACCTCTCAGAAAGCAATTTAATACCTGTTTCATATCAGTTACTGTCACTAAAGTGTGATTGAAAGCTAGTTTCTTCTTAATACATCACATTTTGACACATTTTGTAAATAATTCCTAACAATAACAGTAATTCTTAATGAGTCAAAATCAAGCTAATTAGTGCTACCTGGACGTCATATCCCTGAATGGGACAAGATTGCGCAGTTACTGCATGAATGACATCCATTGTGCGATCCTCATGTCACATGCAGTGTTTATTTATTTTTCTGTCTTCCTGCTTCACAAGTCTGTTGAGTTACACTTTTGCTTTCCTCCTTTAGTCGGACACCATGGTGGAGCCAGTCCCTGAGTCCATCAACTTTCCCTCGGAGGAGGAGAAGATCCTGCAGTTTTGGGGAGAGAAGGACTGCTTCCAGGAATGCCTCAGACAGTCCAAGAACAGGCCTAAGTAAATCCACCTGTTTTGGTTTTTCCTGGTTATGAATTAACTAGGCTGAAGATATATTCCCATGCTAAGCTGTCGAAGCATAAAATGAGATTTTGTGAAATAACATTTGGCTCAAGTGAACTTCTTTGAGAAATGATAATGAATAGTTTGAGTAGTTTCGAGCAGCAACAATGTCACGTCGCTGAAATTTTTCAATCGTGGTTAAAGATTGTTTTTAGTGATTGTCATTCCAGCTGTTGTTTCCAAATGAAGAAGCTGTATTTCCTGGCTGACCAGTTGTTCTTAGATTCCATTGTGTGCTTTCAGAATTTAATCTTAGTGAGTATCAGTACATGTCCAGCATATGAAAACACATAGAGGAAAAAATGGACCATTAAGATCATTTTAATGAAGTGTTATGTTATGTGTTAAAAGTCAGGCAGCACAAACATTAAATGTTAGGTAAAAAGAAAATGATGTTTATTTTAAGTTTTTCAACTGGAATTAATGGAAAAAGGATGAAAAATATTTGAACTGTGTCACAGGGGCTTTGTTGTTCAAAGAAAATACTTTAAAAAAATCAAATCTCTGCTCATATCTCTTATTTACATCAATTACCTTTCAAAAATAATTTGTAGTTTTTCACTTTTTAGCCCACTAAAGATAAAATGTCATGATGACATGAGGCAGACTAAAGTGCATTAGCTAAGAGGGACTGTCACATACAGACCCTCACTAATACTAATAGACATTTAACTAGATTATTGTTTGGTAACACCAAATAGTAAAAAATACATGTGACAACAATGTCAATAAAAGGGGAATAGCACAGCATCATGTGTCAAACACTGTCTCTTAGCCTGCTCCAGCTCATACTGGATTTGTAACCTCAAAACTGTTTTTGTTCAGGCTGAAGAAGCAGTGAATACACTGCTTTCTTATATGAAACAACCATGAGAACACCTGCGTAAAGGAGGACTGTCAATGTTGCGTTTCTGTTATCGTACATGCTTCACTGCAAAGAGGAAACTCCTCACTTTATCAGTGATAAAATACTCAGGCCAGATTTCCTTTAAAAAATATTTTGCTGCCTGTTTCCCAACCAGGTACACCTTCTACGACGGCCCTCCCTTTGCCACGGGTTTACCCCACTACGGTCACATCCTAGCCGGCACCATCAAGGACATTGTTACTCGCTTTGCCCACCAGAGCGGCTTCCATGTGGACCGGCGCTTTGGCTGGGACTGTCACGGCCTGCCTGTGGTACGATTTTACCTTCATGAATATAGTTAACAGCCCTGTGAATATTTAGTTTATTTACAGCTTGTGTCTCACGTCCTGTGTGTTTCTGCAGGAGTATGAGATTGACAAGACACTGGGGATCAAAGGGCCTGAAGATGTGGCCAAGATGGGCATTGCTGAGTACAACAAGCAGTGCAGAAACATTGTGATGAGATACTCCAACGAGTGGGAGGTGAGCATACACAGAAGAATAATATGTTCATGTGAGAGAACTTTGTAGCCATACTTGTGAAACCAGTTTGGTTTTGTTGTTATATGTCAATTCAAATTACATACTGTGTTAAATAAAACAGTGCATCATCTGAAACACAGCGTGTGACTGTGATGCTCTTTTGATTTATTGTGGATTTGTTTCTGTTTTTTCTCCAGACTTCAGTGAAGCGAATGGGCCGGTGGATTGACTTCAACAATGACTACAAGACGCTCTACCCGTGGTTCATGGAGACTGTCTGGTAGGGATGTCAGACATTTTATATTTACGAGTTTTGGCTTTAAGACACATCATTTACATTCTGACATAAACACAGGAGCACATGAATAACAACCACAATCTATATATAGCAAATTTACCATATAAAACGACATAAGATCAAAAACAGAAAACAAATCAGATCTGTCTTATGTGCAGTCACTCTTTGCCTTTGCCGTCTTTTGATGTTTTTCTTCACTCACACAGGTGGGTGTTCAGACAGCTGTATGACAAGGGTCTGGTGTACCGAGGTGTCAAAGTCATGCCTTTCTCCACCGCCTGCAACACCCCTCTCTCCAACTTCGAGTCCCACCAGAACTACAAGGTTGGTAGAAATGATCTGCTGGTCTAACGTTGTGCTGCAGAGTTCAGAGAGACCAGAGACAAATGAATCATGTATATCATAGTGAAGAGAGAGACGGAGTAAAAGCTGAACTGACCTAATCTCTGTGTTTGTTTTATTTTTATTTTTTTGCAGGATGTTCAGGATCCATCTGTGATCGTCAACTTCCCGCTGGTCGACAATCAAGATGTTGCTTTGATTGCCTGGACGACCACACCCTGGACACTGCCGAGCAACCTCGCCCTCTGTGTGAACCCGGAGTTCCTCTATGTCCAGGTGAAAGGTGAGAGACAAAACGAGACACAAATGCAGTGTATTGTGTAATATTTGTGCTGTTGGATGTCCATCAAACTGTAAACAAAGAGACAGCACAATTTTTTTTCCAACATTTAATAGTTATTTGTTGTTTTCTGATGTTTTCCTGGAGCTGTCACTATTGCTTTTAATTTTTGATGTGAGTAGCTCCTGCGTTTTCTTTGTACAGTGCCATCAGCAGCGCCTTCAAAAATCACGGTGTTTTTTAGGACGCACTTTGACTGTTTTAAGTGTGGTGTGGAATGGGATGCAGCTGAAGTTCTTGAAGAATCATTGTTTAGTTGCCTAAGCCGATATAAACAATCACTGAAATGCTGAAAAGAAAACACAGTTGTTTTGTTGCTGTTGTCTGTGCTTTCTTCAAGTCATTGTTGGGGGAAAAGAAAGGACATTAGTGCTCACACATCCTGCTGACAAACATGTTTGTGTTGAGGTTTACTTGAATTACCGGGATTGGTTGTTTTGTTGAACGATGTTGCTTAAATGCTGTTGCTTAAGGCCAAAGTTTTCAGAGTGGAAATCTTGTTTCCCTTGTGGGTTCAGTGTTGTGGACCTCAGCATCAGCTGATGGGTGTTTTTATTCAGAAAGAACAAACAAGAACAAATTAGCAGAGGAGGAGTGCTGCCTTGGCAAATTGCACCCAGAGGAAAGGATTTCTGTACCGTAATGTGTTGGTGGACTTTTTAGCTTTTGGCTGCGTTTTAGCTGATGAAATAACACTGTTATTTTGTTGTATGACAAAGGACTCTCTGTGAGTGGAACTTAGTTTTTATCTGTAACCAACCAGACGCTCTGCATTCATAACCTGATGTTAACATGGGCTCATTAGAAACATTATCTGTCCTCCCAGTGGATGGAGACTCACCCACATAAAATGCACCTGTCGGATTTAAACAAAAGAGCATTAAATGCCATGTATCAGCTCTGCTAATGGTTTCTATATACAGGCTGCACTAAGGCGTTTTAAGAGGTAACTTAATAAGGGCACCATCTGAAATTAATGTCTTTATAAAGGAAGCGTCTGAGTTCAAATCGAACGTGGGACCTGACAGGTCTTTTAATGCACAGACTAACACCAGTCAACAACCAAATAAAATTTCAAAGCAAAGTCAAAGGTTAAAACGGTGCCTTTTATCAAGTATTTGTGCTTTCGGGCCACAGCGCTGTCAGAGACATGATGTATATACACTCAGTAGCCAGTTTATTTGATACAAACCACAGTGAATCTTCCCCTCGTGAAGGTTGTGAAGTTCAGTTTGTGTTGAAACTGTTTCAGAGAGTGTGTTGTCATTTTGGAGGCTGTACTCGATGCTGCTTAATTAATTGATAGATAATTGATGGATGACAATTTTGTAGACACAAAGACTTTTGCCACTATCAGTTAATCTGCCACTTATTTTCTCAGTTAATTGATAATTGTTTGGCCTATAAAATGTCAAAAGTTGATATAATTTACGTCGGCTGTAAATTTGATATTTTGTAGCTGCTCGAGCAAACAAACATCAATTTAGATTCTTAAATCTTAACATGAAGATTTGTCATTATTTCTGCCTGTCACAGACGAAACATTAAAAAAATAGTCTACACAGAAAATATAATATATAACATCTTTGCTCACCTTACATGTATCGGTCAGTTATATTTCCAGGTTTCTGTGGAGAGCAGTCTGATTTTTGTAATTATCTTGATTAACATTTCTTTCAGGCCTTTTGCACAGCAGCCGTTTTGACTCGTCAGTGTAATAAAAGCACAGGTGTTACTAATAACATTAAAATGGCTTGGTTTTAATGTGATTCAGCCATCATTAATTTTCTCATTCAAATCTGTTTTTTTTTCGTATTGTGACATTTAAAATGAGTTCAGTAAAAAAAGGTCTTTTGTTGTAAGTTGAACTGACAGATTGGTGTGTGTGTGTGTGTGTGTGTGACGTACATTACTGTGCAGTTCAGCCCTGAGAAATGTGGATGAACCTCAAATCAGGTCACTTAAAAAAAGTGTTGTCCTTGTTCAAATATAAAAGAAAATACTCCAGAGAGGTGGCTACTGTTTTTCTGTTACCCTCCTGTTGTAGTTTTTGGTTCCCTGTGAGAGGAACTGGTGAGTTTTTAAAAGGATGACCTAGATTCACAGAAGCTTGTCGTAGCCTCTTTCAGCCTGCAGGGGGCACTGTTGAAGCACAGTCTGTCATTCTGAGTGCACCTCCTGCTCTGTGCTGCATGGGAGATCGCCTTGGAATACCAATGAATGTTTTTTTTCCTCTCTCTCTTTTTTTCTTGTATCATCTCAGTCTCTCTTTTTATCTCCCGTCCTCTCTCGCTCCATCTTCATCCTAATTTTTTCTCTCATTTTCTTATCGCTCTCTTTGCCTCCACATCCACCTGTTTTTGTCCTTCGTTGTTCTTATTTTCTCTCTCTCTCTGTCTCTTTTGTGTGTTGCCTCCTCTCTCTTTCCCTTGCATCCTTTGTCGCTGTTTGAGTTTAGGGTTGTCAGCAGCGGCAGGTCTGAGCTGTGCAGTCATTTGTCACACCACGGAGGGGAAGAAACATCTTTTATTGATGCTGCCCCCTTCTCTCTCTCTCTTTTTTGGTGTCTCACCGACTCAGGCCGTTTGGTTTTTGCCCTCCTCACAACTGTCGTTCCTGCTGCTCTCAACCTCTCCTCTGTTATTTCTCCTAAAATCCCTGTTCATTTTTCCAGGAGGGTTCAGTTCCCCCCAAAATGTCAGGCAGTTATCCTACATGAGGCGGCAACTTTTCAGCAGCACTGGATTCATTTAGCTCAGTTTCAGTCGAGCGGTTGTAGCTACTCACCTGACCTTGACTTTATGGCTGGCTGTGTTATTATGGAGCTGTACTTACTGTGTACCTCTTGCTATCAGCTACATGGATTCGAGCCGTGTTCGATGAGTTGCTGTTTATCATACATGAAATTCAGTTCAATAAACATAAATCACCCTGCAGGGGTTACTTAGATAGCAGACTTTAAAAAATGACCATCATTTCATTTCGTATTGATCAGTATCATCATTGTGAGGTTTGAAAGCTGAAAGATGAACCAAAAAGAAACAGGGAGAAAATCCAAACAGCTGCTGGGAGTTTTGTGTTAATCTGTCGACCTTCTCCAAAACACTATTTTTTTTTGTTTTCCAGGTTTCAGCTGTGTGGCAGTCACACGATGAAAGCTTATTTAATCTTTAACAGCTTAGACCAGAGTCAGATGAATGCCATACATAGTATAGTCTCTTTGTTTGGCATTGAAACTTTATGCTGTTGAAGAGAAGTTCTTTTTTTTTTACACCTCACAGTTACTAACCCCTGACTTTTTGTTTTGTTTTTCTCCTACTTCAACGACCTCTATGCTTTATTGAACAATGAATATATAAATACCAAGGCAGTGTAAACACAGCATTATGATCCTTTGGTGTCTGAGTACACACGCTCAAATTCATATTCAGATTCATAAATTAGAAATGACAAACAGATAATAAGAACCTTACTGACGATGATTTCAGTAGTTGTTGGGGTAGTGACACTTGCTCAAAGGCCTTTTCTCAGACCTATATATTTTTATCTGTATGTTACCATCAGGCATCTACATTGTTATTTTGATAAATCTTATCATTTTTATGCAGATGACACTCAGCTCTACTTGTCAGTCAAATATGAAGATCTCTGTAATTTGATTAACCTGGATGACTGCCTGGCAGCCATGAGATGCCTGAGGTCTCATAATTTTCTAAAACTGAGTGAGGATAAAACAGAGGTCCTCATTAAAGCCCTCAATAGACCCTGCAACAGACCCTGGGATGTTTGACCCCAGACATCAAACAACACAGTAAAAATTTAGATTTCATTTTAGATTCTATTCTTAATCTTTCCATGCATAATAAAGACGCTTGTGCTTCCTTATTGCAGGTAGGAAATATCTCTTTAGAGTAGACAAATTCTATTTCTTAAATGTTCTGATTCGTGCTTTTGTGTCTTCACACTGCAGATGAGTATGTAGCTCATCTGTAGATTGTTCGAAATGCTGCAGCTTTAGTCCAGTGTTGGCCTCTTTCCTTTGGCCAACAGTGATATTTATCATATGTGTTTGATGCCTTTTGTTTCTGTATCGCCTTATAACACTTAAATAAATCTTTCTTGCTTACTTAATGGATTTTCTCCCTTTGCAAAAACATGTGCAAACCTCTCTTTTGTTTCTCTGCAGATGCATTCATGTGTGTTTTTCTGTTCGTCTCTCAGATAACACCACAGGCAAGACCTACATCATGATGGAGGCCAGGCTGGGAGCTCTGTTTAAGTCAGAGGGCGAGTACACTCTGCTGGACAAGTGAGTACACAAGACCTTATAACGACCCTAAAAACACACAGAGAATGAAAATGACTAATACCTTTAATATAGATGTTTGAGCTTAAAAGCAGTCAAACTGCACCAGTGCTTTGCTGAGCTGCTGGTTAGATCAGAAATAAAGGGTTCGAACGTTAATCTGCTCTCAAGACTAATTAGAATTTGGGGTCAAAGGTCAAGGTCACCAGGACCTCACAAACATTTTTTTTTAAACCATAACTGAAGAGTTCACACACTAATTAACTGCATATGGACTGGTTGGTGGAGGCACACAACCGTGAGACAGTCATTCTAATTAAGAGTTTACATCAATTTTTACTCCCCCTTCCTGAAAAGTTTTGATTAAAAAAAATTCAAACCTAGCTGCTGTCTTTCAGCGAGAGCCCAACTTGTATTTTACATTTCCTGTGAAAGGTTTTCTCCTCTAACTTAGAGTTAAGAGACAGCGATGAAGTTACTGACAGGAGAATTAACAGAGAGGTGTATCTTACCAGCTGAGTGTTGTTCTGTGCAGCGGAAAGCAAATCAAATTCCCAATTTCCCAGTTCACTGGATGATTCTGGAGCGGAGGGAAAGTGCAGAATGGAGCAGGGGAAAAAAAAAAAAAGAGGCGAGGTGAGATGAAGAAAATACCTGAGTGAATAAAGAATACAGGGTGTACTGAAACCTGATGGAGCACATTTCCAGGCATGATTTATATCCACTCGACCCATATATTGGACAAATTAACCCGCAATAAAAACGGCATGTAGAAAAAGGTTGCTCCACAGAGTCATACACAGGGACAGGGGCGTCTTTACTGGAATGATAACTACAAAAAACAGCGTTTTTTGACTTTAAACCTGAAACAGAGATTTCAGGAGATCCTGGGGCATCCCTTTTCATCTACCACCGTCGTCACGTTAAAATCTTAATTTGTTTACTCTGGTTTAAGACCAAATGTCTGCTGAACTAATGACATTTTCATCACCAATCAGCAGTAGGAATGTGTGTTAATTAGCAAATCACTGCTGCTGCTCATAAAACTTCCTGCTGTGAGCTCATGGTAATAGCTGAGGGTGACTCTGACGAGTGTATCAACAGCTGGACAGTTAGAGGACACTGTTTACAGCTGTTTTTGTAAGTAAATTAAAGAGAAACTGGGCCTGGGGAGGGGGTGGGATTTTAAGAGGTGAGGCTTCCATCCACAGTAGAAATCCTGCTCTCGTAGCTTCACATTAAGACCTTTCTGGTTCTGCTTTCTTTGATTTTAAGTCTTGACTGTGCTTCGTCAGAGGTTGTGGTTGTATAGGATTTCTGCAGGTTGGAGAGATGGGGAGGTGGGAAAAAAATGTGTTAAATGTGTTTTATGTGTTTTCAGATTTCCTGGCAAGACACTTAAAGGGAAAAAATACAAGCCTCTCTTCCAGTACTTTGCCAAGGTTTGTAGAGTCTGTGTTCTCGTTCCCTCCCGTTCTATGTGTTTGTCACAAAATGAAGACAGACCTATGTCTGACATCTCTGTTTACGTTCTCTAAATCTGTCTCTTAATCTCTCTCACTGTCTGTGGCTGTACCTTTTTTTGCTTCCTCACCACTCGCCCCCTCTCATCTAATTCTTCTCGTCCTCATTTCACTTCAGTGTGGGGAGAAGGGAGCGTTCCAGGTGGTGACGGATAACTACGTCAAGGAGGAAGAGGGCACCGGAGTGGTCCACCAGGCACCTTACTTTGGAGCTGTAAGTATTGTTTTTCAACACTTTTGTGCTTTTTTCTTTATTGTAACCGCAGAAAATACTTGATTATTTTTTTGATCAGCCTGGTCATCAGGACTTCTAAACAAGACCAAGAACCATATCAACAAAAACGTAATCGTCATCAAGACTTAAAGATTAGGAGTATAAGCTCATGATGCTCTCAATGAGTGGACACTCTCCTCCTTTAATTACAACATACACATCTTCCTTGTGTGATTTGGAATGAGAAGTTGAGAAATAGATCTAATACTTGTGAAACCTTGCCTCTAGTAAGCTTGTTTTGACAGCCCTGCAGTTGCCCATATGGAGCGCACTCTGAGGAAAACAAGGTCACCTTTGTCTGGTGTAACTTTATGGATGGCTTCCCTGTCATCTTAGGAAAAAAAATAAGTGCATCTCGGAGTGTGTAGTGTTTTCTGTCTCTCCAGGAAGCTTTGCCTTTATGTTACCAGTGCAGTTATGTTCTGTTTGATTGTGTTTTCAGAAGGTTTTTCAGTCACAGTAGTTAACATGTTCTCTCCATTTGTTGGTATTGTCCCTCGTTGTGTTGCTTTAAGAGAATACATTGGATTATTTATCACTTTATAGTCGGATGTAGAACTAAATTTAACTGCTTCAACTGATTCAGAATTCAGGATCTTTACCCACAGGCCCTTTTTATTTGTACATTCAAACCTATCGATTTATAATTTTCATTTCTTTAAATTATTGCAGAATACTGTGTCTCAGGTCTGACACTGTAGAATCCTTAAACCTCTCGTGTACTGTGTTTCTTTCAGTGATCTATTCACTTTAGTGATGAGTGTTTTATGAAATATTTGTGTTGAATCGTACCATATTGGTTTTGCTAGAGTCTAGGGGCCAGAGCAGAGGTGCTATCAGAGATATTGGGTCATTGCTAATAGGTTAGATGCCCTTGTCAAGGGCAGATGGATGCCCCTGTGGCTGTAGCCAGCTGTGGATACTCAGTTTCTTAGCTTTTTCTTCTGCCCTCTCTGTTTACATCACTGCAGCCCAGTCTTTACGGAGGTGTGGCGTAAACCCTTCACATCAACGTCTCACTCACATTTACATTTAAATGTCTGATTTTTATTAAGATACAGTGTCAGTTATTTAGCGATCGCATACATGTTGATTAGTCGGTGAAGACGTGAAACTCAAAAGCGTTTGCGTGCGCTCTGAAGATATATGGTGAGAGGAAAACACACTGTCAAACTACATTTTTCAAATTTTATGTTGTTATGACTAGATGTGAAATGACCCTGTGAGCCATCCATCATGGGTCTAGACAGGGTGTTTGAATACAAAATACATTTACAGCTGGACAGTACTCAGATCTTTCATGCATAGCTGTCACATACCAGTGATGCTTGTTTCAACACTGTAAAAAGTGTCCAGCTCAGTAAGGAATTCAATAAGGAATCATTACACATCTTTTAACTAGGGGCTGCCAATCGTGTTAGATAATTACTTATCTTCCATCTTCCAGTATTATTCACACAAATGGAACGATCATGAGTTGAACCAGGTCGCTATTAGTTTCAAGATAATATAATTTAACACAAAGCAAAATTAGAAATACATTCTCAAGATGTAATAATGTGCTACAGTACATGGCTTGCATTGAATCGTATTATGGAAACCTAACACCTTTATCGAAATCGTCCCTAAACTGTGTATCATTTTCTCTGTAGGATGATTACAGGGTGTGCACTGAATACAACATCATCCAGAGGGACCAGGCTCCTATCTGCCCTGTGGACGCCTCAGGCTGCTTCACTTCAGAGGTCACTGACTTTGCGGGACAGTATGTCAAAGTGAGTGACACAGAAGACATTTACATGTAGATTAGGTTTGCAGACATTTCAGGCATTCCACCCCTGGTAAGAACCACCGGTACGATAGACGGGATAAATCCCTCAACAATATTGATATCCGGTTTAATTCAGCATTTTCCGCTTTCTGGTTACCCACTCTCCTATTTCTCTCCATTTCCTCTGTTTATATCTGGAAAGTGCATCTTTTTGAAATGATTTTTTAAGTCTCTCTCTCTGCACAGGAATGTGCCCTGTCCTCCTGGTTACAGGTTTAATGCTTTTTAGAATTACTTTATGTAGTAACTGAAATGAAAATATGAAATATTTATCATGCTTTTCCGAATGCAATTTATTCTTTAGCTGCGTGACTTGGTGATATGGAGGGAGTTGAGGGAATCCGCGTCAGAGCAGTTTCACAAAGTTGTGTGGGAAAACCTGCTGCCAAAGCACATTGTCACTGTTTACCAGTGCACTGTGTGCCTTCCTCCTCCTTGTCACACCCAACTTCATTACCATCCTAAGTGGATATTGAGTGAAAAATAGCAGCCATACATGATCTGATCACTATTTCACATCCTGGCGCAAAGGCCAGGGAGTGGACTCGACCCGCCTGGCCACTAACAGTACAGCGTTAGCTAATAAAGAGCATGCAGCCACAGTTCTCTGAAAGTCTGTCATAATCCACTTTTAAAATATGTTCAAACCGAGCGCGAGTTTCAAGGCTGTCTGAGACATTCTTTATTGCCGGCATAAAAAGTCAGAGGTGATCTGAGGCAGCGTCAGTCGCGTTGTGGGCTACGTAAAGAGAAGCCGAGAGAGCAGCTGTTCTTCTGAGAAACAAAACGGTATTCACACAACATGAGAGCTGCGTCTTACACCCAGAAGAGCCTGCAAGTTAGCGGCTCGGGCGGCAGAGTAAGGGTTCAGAGCCCGTCGCCGTCCCGGTGCCGTGGATCCTCGTACGACAGCCGTGGACGCTCAGGTTATCGCAGCACTGCTGTCGAGCTAGGGCACAGAGATACACCAGCACTATGCCAACGAGAAAGAGGAGATGCAGGAGCTCAACGTCAAGTTTGCAGGATACATCGAGAAGGTCCAGGCACTAGAGCAGAGAAACGCTGCCCTTCAAGCTGAGCTGGCTTCCCTGCAGAGCCGCTACAAGGGAGGCCCCACGGGCATCGCAGAAGAATATGAGCTCAAGTTTAAAGAGGTGCGGGAGCTGATCGAGGCCCTGACTAACGAGAAAGGAGCAGCTGATATTGAAAGGGGCTACATTGAGGAGGAGGTTGAAGTGTGGAGACTAAAGGTGGAGGAGGAGCTGGCACTCAAAGAAGAAGCAGAAATGATCCTGAGGGAGTTTCGCCAGGACGTTGACAACGCAACACTGCAGAAGGCCGAGCTGGAGAAGCGCATCGAGCAACTGGTGGCCGAGATAGAGTTTCTCAAGAAGCTGCATGATGAAGAGGTGGCTGACCTCATGAAGCAGATTGAGGACTCTAAGATTACGGCCGAACTGGAGGGTGATCGACCTGACCTGGCCGCCTACCTGCGCAACATGCGTGCAGAGATAGAGGCTGTCGCCGCCCGCAACGTCCAGGAAGCTGAGAAGTGGTACAAGAGCAAGTTCGACACCCTCAAGGAGCACGCTGGAAAGCACGAAGATCAGATGAAGACCATGAAAGACGAGATCACGACCTTCCACAACCAGGTGACAGACCTGCAGAACCAGATTGACGGCCTGAGGGCTCGCAACGTGGCCCTGGAGCAGCAGCTGGAGGACATGGAGATGTCCCACATGGATAAGGTGGGAGGCCTGGAGGGTGTCATCGCTCAGTTGGAGACCCAGCTCTGCGAAACCAAACTGGAGATGACCAAGTATCTCCAAGACTACCAGGAACTGCTGCACATTAAGCTCAAGCTGGATGCAGAGATCGCCACCTACAGGAAGCTGCTGGAAGGAGAGGAGCACAGGCTTGGAATTGCCAAAGAAGCCTGAATATCCGGGATGAGAGGAGCAGGAGGTCCAAAGCAGCAGCAGAGCATCGTGGATGGAGAGATTATCTCAGTCTAGTTAAAAAGAGACTAAATTCTTCCCTGTCTTAGCCATTCTTTCCCTTCTCACCGTCCTGACTGCGATGGCTGGGTATTGTTTGAAATTTTTCAATACCAGTGTTGACACCACACCTGAGATTCAGTACGAGACCAAAACGATACTTGTACTTTTCAAATTACAACAAATAAAGCCAATAACAGCAAAAATGTTGATGTCTAAACACGTGTTGTTTGACAAGAACAATTTTAGAACAGCCTAAAATAGATCCAATAAAAAATGAGGGGAAAAAAATGCACTTTTAATATCATGTGTGTGACTTTCCCTACATTTTGATTCAAATCTGGATTGATCTGATTAAAACAGACGTAGGTAAACAAGATTATGAATCTGACCAGACATTTGCTAACAGCTTCCTGTACTCGACTCGTTTTGGATCTTCTGGTGTTTCGGGGCAAATTTCTCCTGGTACTAGAAATGTGTTGAGGTTTGATACCCATCCCTCCTTACCCCTGTCATTTACCCTGCCACACCCTGACCCCATTCTCCCTACAGATCTGCTTGCTTCCCAGTCCTTCCCTTCATCTTCCTGCAAGTCTTTTCATTTTCCTTCCCTAACTCCTGTATCCCTTCCTACTCTATTTTTTGTCATCTCTCCTTGCTCCTACCCTTCTCCTTCCTCCTGCTCCTATAGTTACCCCCACTGTGTTCAACATCCCCCCTCCTCCCCCTTTTCCCGTCAAGTCAACCCCTCTCTTTTCCCTCTGTCTCTTCCCTTTGCTACAGTTGCTCACTTTTCGCCGTCACTGCTTCTCTTGCCTTCACGACGAAATGCTTTTGTTCTGCTTTGATGTGTCACATCTAAGCCCAAACCAAGCAGAGCAAATAGCCTCAGTGTTATGACTGGTCCTCACAGTCTCCCTCGATTATTCAGAATGTTTCGACAACACACAACTGTTGACCATTTACACTAATGTTGACCAACTGTTACTTAATAAAGATTGAAGTGAGTGCATCCAAAATAATGCAGTGATGATTTTTCTTTTCTCCTGCATCTTCTTTCTTGATGTCCCCTTTCTTACTTTGTCGCTTTTCTGTGATAACTTTATTTTTATGTGTGCTCTCCATCCATCTCTTTACCCTCATTTTATGAGTCAGACCCAGTAAATCTCAGTTTACTGTTTTGCTTTTTTCTTTATCCTCTAAGTAAGTTGAAGATACAGAATCTGCCACTAAGAAATAAAATGGCTGTGTGAATCCAGCCTCAGGTTGCTATATGTTGATTATTTTTCCCAGCGTGCAAGCTGCGTTTGATGCTTTAGCTGGAGTAGCTCAAATTATAAAACACAAGAGTAAGATGACTGTTTTGGTAATAGTAACTCTGCTGATTAATTATGCCTCATGGCAAAGAGTCACAGATACGTGTGAGTAATTTAGTGACATATCTAGTAGTCCTCATTTGGCCAGGTGGTGTAATGGGTTTATTCTCTCAGTGGGTTGCAGGTGAGTGTCCATATCACAAGTGTGCTTTCATGTTTTAATGAGCTTGGGTCAGGGCATTACAAAATTTACCCCTGGCTGAGAAAGTTTAGAAGCTCTCTCTACAAAGAGGTCGTGACCAACAGTCTGCCAAGCACCGCGCTGAAAAGTCATATTTATGAGCTTCCTGTGAATTGCACTGTGAACTTGGTTAGTGGGAGATGAAATAGTGCGTGATGAGCCACCGGGCTGATTGCATATTAGATTGTTTGCCATAAACAATGAGCTGGATGACAGAACAGACAATTTCTCCCTACCTGTTTTGTGATATTTATAATAGCTGTAGGAGCAGAGCGATGACCTTGGCTGCAAATGACTTTTCTGCAAGGGAGCGTTTAGCCGTGGTGTTCAGTGATGCAGAGGCTTCCTCCGCAAGAAAGTTTGATAATGAATCTTTTTTTTTTTTTTTTTTTTTAAAGTTTGGTGGGACAAATATTTAGGGAACACTACAGCTTCAGAAAGAGAAAGATTAATATGGTGAATAAAGACGTGATTATGTGGCAGATCAACCAGAATCCTTAATTAAAGCAAAGCTTTAGACGCACAAGTAATTTTAATCATCTGGTTTTCATGTATTTAAAGAGCAACAAAGTCCTCCAGTGGTTGAACAGCTCGGTCTTGCTGTAGGTGTACTCCTGGGTGTGTCAGTACACTGGGACGTCACAGTTGGGTGTGGACTCAGGTGAAACTCTTTATTTTTTGAATTTAATAAAACATATCTAATGTTTTTTTTGTTCTTTTACAGGACGCTGACAAGAACATCATCAAGTGGCTGAAGGAGAACGGCCGCCTCGTCAATGCCAGCAGCTTCAAACATAGTTACCCCTTCTGCTGGAGGTGAGAGTTTTAACTGTAAAACTTGTGTCCAACTCACTGTAACTAACAACTTGACTTTGAATCTTCCGCTGTGGGCACCTGCTGGAGATGAGGGTTAGAGGTCACAAATGTTAGGCCTGCACAAATTAAATATTATCTTCTCTGCTTCGATGCGGGAAGCCTTTGTAGTGGTAGAGGACATAATGTACTGGGTTAACCTGCAGTACAGCACAGAGGTTTGAGGTTCGCCTGCGCTCACGCCTCCCTCAGGATCAGCAGCACAGGATGTCAATAGAGGTTTTGTGGCCTCTGCACAGAAACAACTCACAAAGCCAGTGTCACTTCAGTGACTCACACACAACCTCTCAAGGTCCCACATTGTCACAATGTGACTATCAGGACACACACACACACACTCGCAAACGTACTTTTTTAGTGGACTAAGTCGCTCTCTCACTTGGAGCAGCTGCGACCTGACCTGAGGAGGATTAATTAACCTCAGTAAATATGCAGAGATGTGCTCTCTAAGCCACTAGGACACATCGGCTCGTAGAGATGAAACAGTTGTGTTATTAACCGTGCAGCACCTGTACGGCTGTGATCCAAACAGCTACATAAAAGCCCGGTCTCTTAAAAGTATTCTGTTTTATATTAAAATAAAAATAAATCCATGGTTAATTCAAGTTTATCGAGTTTAACGCTCTAAAATGCATCATCAGGACTGTGTATGTGTGGTTTGATCTGATTTGATTGATGGTAGATCTCTCATGAAATTACTAAAGAACTTTGACAAACCCCTAATAAACAGTTTTATAAATTGGAATTTGTATTAATGTTATGAATGTTTCATGTCATGTGTTTATGCACCTGCAGGTCCGACACGCCTCTGATCTACAAAGCGGTGCCCAGCTGGTTTGTCCGAGTGGAGCACATGGTGGACAAACTGCTGGACAACAATGGAAAATGCTACTGGTGAGCTGTTTTCTGAAACGACTGGTAGCTAAGCTCGGTGCTAAGTGACAGTGAGATGGCAGGAATGAGCTTCTTGCCAAACAGGTGGTGTAAAATACTTCATATACTTACAGCCACGACTCTGTGCTACTACATCACGTGGTTGCCTGTCTCTGCAGGACAGACAACAATGGGTGCAGTCATTTTAAATGGGAAGATATTAGATTGAAAATAAAAGCTGCTGCAAGGACTTCTCTTCATTTTTCATTAGATTCGGCATTATTACAATGCACATGGGACTGGTGTTTTATCGAAAACATTAGCATGATGCTAATTGTAATGGCAGAAAATGGAGCAAAAGTAAGCGTCAGCATGATGGCTTTGCTAAGTGGTATTACCCTTGGTGCTCCCAGTGCTCTTTTCTGAGCCACAGTAGCTGCCTCTGGTAATGGGACTGTCAAACTGAGATGAATGACTAGCCGCTAGGAAGGTGAAGACGCACAGACACACATGTACATAGAGACCGACACAAACGCACACACTACTTTAAAGGCTAAGTTCCTTATCTAAAGGGTATCAGTGTTATATGCACTCAGTTACCAGTTTATTAGGTGCACCCAGCTAAAACTAATGCAGTCCAATACAACAGTCCTGCACTAAACGCTACCTCAAGGTTTAATGGTCGTTTTTTTATTGAAGCTGAGGTGTTAGTCTGCGGTGCTGTTGAACTGTATTGTGTTAAACTGAGAGTTTCTGTTATTTAACCCACCCTCACTGATATAAATAGGGTGGTGGTATAAAACAATACAATTCAACAGTTGATACGATCAATAATATGTCAGAAAATAATAAAATTTAAGATGTGAAATTTTGACGGTTTTGCTAGACAACTTAAATTTAGATAAAGTTACTGCTCACGGATTAACTTATTATTTCAGTGCTGCGGTAGAACACAAAGAGATGTAAGATGTTTGTAGATAGAATGAAACAATGTCTAAAGAATCTCTGTAAATTTATACTGATTTTTGGTAAAAATGGTCAGAAACTAAACATATTTGCTCATATTTCCTTCCTGTGTCTATGTGGCTGCATATTGATGGTGATTCTCTGATGCAGCTTTGTAATTAGGCTTATTCCCAAACCCTAATTAATTGATTTTTTTTTTTTTAATTTAAAAAAAGAAAGAACATTTGATTTCTTTTTGATGAGACTTTCATTCTTGAGTTCTAGTCCCGGGAAGATTTGTCTGTCGGTGAGAGTTGCCAGCTCATCAGCATCCGAATAAAAGTAAAATCCTTGCAGAGTTCACTACCTCTGTATGAAGTTCATTTCGGCTGATGAGAGAGTTAAAAAAGCCCCTTCAGAAAGCAAAGTGCTAGTTATCATATTCTCAGAGTGATTTGTTCATTTTTATCTCTCTTTACTCTAATGGTGCAGTGGGTAGACTCGGGCTAAGTATCTATTGAGAGAGTTCAGTCTGATTTCTGCAGACGTCCGTCTGTCTGAATAAATTAATAACCAGATTAATGAAAGAGGAGCTGGTCTCTTTTGAGGCTTAAGGTGCAGGAAGCTTGGCCACTGTTGTGTGAAGAAACTGCAGTGGTGATTAACTGATCCTAAAATGACTCAGGCTGCACCTTTTCTTCTTTCTGTCACTTTTTAAACCCGACTGACTGTTCATTAAACTCGCCTCACTTAGTCACTATTTCTGCACCTGTCCAGCTTTCCATGCAGTCAGTCAGAACAGTGGCAGATTGACCTCTCAATAATTGTAGTAATGTTGGAAACAATGGATCTGTAATATCAGACAGAGGCAGATAAAGTAATCTTCTCTCAGTCAGTGAATTTTGTAGGTTGCTAGCAGATTTTAGCAGCTGTAGTTAGATAGGAAGCTGATCTCACATCAGCTGAGGTCTTAAAAATGCACCCGATGGTTACAGGTCCCTGACAATAAGTCTACTTGGGGGCAGAGGTTAGATTTTATTGTTTATATTTTCACTTGTAAGGTAAGAGGAGGAAGAGCCAGGTGAACATGGAGTTTCTACCTTAGATAGTAAACTAATTAGCCGGACATGCTAACATTTGCAGCTTATTAAAGAAGATGGAAATGGCTCATGGCTTCAACATGCAGATAAATCAAAGCTCACAGACCTGCCTTGCCTAGTTACTGTCGTTAAGCAATGATTGGACAATCACTGTTCAGGGGGCGGAGTTTAGAGAATGATCTGTTACCCAATTTGTTGAACCTTGTCCTGCTTTTTAATTTATTATCCTCCTTACCTTTTTTCCCATCATGCTGCACATTCGCGATCTGTCCCTCCCCGACCACAACCTCTGCCCCCCCCCCGAGTCCCTGTCGCAGCGTCTCTACATATAACAGAAGCCAGTTCATGTTAAATGGCTCTTCTGTGCTTCTCCAGCACAAGACAGCACAGTTTAAACTCTACATTTAGCATGAGCAGGGGGAGGGGGGGCAGAGAGCAGCAGCAGCAGAGAAAAAAAATCATTAAATTGATATATTAGGGGCCTAAATAGAAATGCCTCCTACAAATGGGAATTGATGAACTTGTTGCTCAGCGCGTGGATTTATACCCCCCCTCTGCTCCTCTGAGCACAGCAAGAGAGGGGGGACAGAAAGAAATGAGAGAAAGAGGAAGAGATTGTGAGATAGCGGATTAAAGCTAGGAATCGGTTGAGGCAAAATAGGAGGTAGAGGGAGAGGGAAAAGGAGGAGGATGCCTTGAAGGGAATGTTAACCTTTGCAGTTGAGCTTCATAAAGAGAACAGTGCAGTTTATTTTTAGGGCTAAAAATGAAGAAGAAGAGGAGGAGAAGCCTGCTCAGTAAAGGGATAAATACTTTTAGTTTAATCACGATGTCTGCAGGTCTTTAGAAATGTTTAAAAAGTATTCAGCTCTGTGTAATGTTAGTAATGAAATGTTTTGAATCAGTCAGGAGACAACAGAAAGTGGGATTATTTCAGCAGTGGATCAGTCTGTTTCTGTTTCAGACCTGTAGCAAACACTGACACTACTGCTGGCGACAGTAGCTAGCTCAAAATAATGTCAATTTTAGCAATAAATATGAATATTATAAATGGCTGATGTGCATCATTTCAGGCAAAATCCTACACACACACTTGATTGTCCTTGTGTGTGCAATTGTGCTTTACATTTCCAAAGTAATTAAAACCGAATGCGTAATGTGATTCTGTCTTTGTCTCTGCAGGGTTCCAGAGTTTGTGCGTGAGAAGCGTTTCGGGAACTGGCTGAGAGACGCACGCGACTGGGCGATTTCGAGGAACCGTTACTGGGGCACGCCAATCCCTCTCTGGGTCAGCGACGACTTCGAGGAGGTCAGGAAAACACAAAACAGGCACTTGTTATGCTTTAATAGAGCACTCAGTGCTTCTAATGTGTCTTTGTGCTCCGCAGAGATCACACAATTTGTCTGTGTCATGACCAAATATCAAGACAGTTATTCTTTTCCAAGGGAGCTGATCGCAGCTCTGGCAGCACTCACAAATCGTATAATTGAAAAGTTGAACTCTCTGTAACTCTCACTTTTATTTACCATAGCAATGAGTTAGGGGAAAAATGTCTTGTGTCTCACTAAAGGAAGATTGGTCTGCTGCGAGGGTACAGAAATCCAGCTCTTCTCAGAAATTGGCAGGGTGAAAATTTTTCTCGCTGACCTCTTTTTGACACTAACATAATTTAGCATATCTGGCCGTTTTTTTTTTTTTTTATGTGTGCGCGGGGGCTTGTGTAGGAGAGGCTTTCTGGCATGGCAGAGTGAGGTGACCACGGTGTCAAACCAGAGAGTGTAGCGTGACTCCGTACTGCGGTTATAGTCAGCTCCCCTCGGGCGCCATCGCCGAGTGCCTCCGTAAACTCAACATATGAATGATTCATTAATGTAAACAGCAAATAAACACCAACCAAAATGCGTTTGGTTTCTCTTCAAGCCAGTTAAGGCAACTTCAAAGGTCCTCAAGACAAACGGCAATCGTGGAGGGGAAAGGAAAGAAGACACGCAAAATAAGGGGAGGAGGAAGAGGAGGAGGGGGGTCAGAATAAATTAGCCGGTGAGGGAATTGAGGGACGAGAAGGGGGTAAAATGAGGGATGAGAGGAGGCAGCGTAGAAGAGAGCCAAACTGTAAACGTTCGTCTTGATATTGGATGTTCGTTGCCAAACCCGGCTGACTGTGTGAAGTAGACTGAACTGAATAGAGATGTCAGAATTGGGTTGTTTGAGCGTTTGAAAAATGAAGTGTTGGTCCCCTGGCTGAAAGAGGGACAGCCAGCGACCTGCTTGCTGGAAATAGCATTGTGACTGTTTCCAGAACACTCGCGCTCCCTGGTGCATCCCTTACACACCCCTCAGCGGCAAATCACACACCCAAAACTAAAGCTTTAAGAGTGTGTCTGTGTGTGTGTGAGACAATGTGATTTCTGTCTCAGTATCTCTTCTTTTTGTTCCCCCTCTCCTCTCTCTCTCTGTCCCTGTCCCTGTCTTTTTGGGTATGTTTCTTTTTGCTCCGTCTTCTTTTGTGTCTGATGGTGGTGTGTCAGCCTGTATCTGGGCCATGTTACCTGCTGCTGTGGTAAAACTAGAGCAGAGCCTACAGGTTAATTCTCTGAGGAGACAAGATAACACACTTTACCATACTTTCTAAGGTAAAGTTACTCAGGAAGTGTGTTGAGGTAGGCCTACTTTTAACTGGTTGTTTTCTGTGATAATCTAATACATAAAACAGGCAGACAGATTCATCAGGATTGTTTAAATAAATAATGGTCCAACTCAGGATAAATACAACTGGCTTCAGTTCCTGTGGGTTTAAAGACATAGTTACTGGAAATATGATTATTTGCTTTTTTCGTCAGGAGGTAGATGGTAGAAGGTTACTGCGATGGTAAATATGAAGCTACTGCCAGAGGCTGGGTAACTTATGTCTGCACATATGGGAGGAAACCAGCTAGCCTGGCTCTTTCCAAAGGACTAATCTGCTAATTTGCCTTACAGCACCTTTAAAGCGCACTAATTAACATGATGTATCTCATTTGTTTAATCTGTACAAAAACCAAAATGTAAAAACAACTCCGTGCATAGTTTCATATTTACTGTACAGACAGAGACGTGTCCTCTTATCTAACTCAGGGGGAAGTCTTAATTGCTCTAATAATAAAAGTCCAGAAACCACAAATATTCCTTTTACAATGATAAAAAAACAGTGAATGTTGGGCTTGTTTATTAATCAACTTGTTTTCCCATTAATGGTTTATCTCCTCATGTAGGAGTTTGTTGCTGTTAATGCTGTGTTTGTGTGTGTGTGTGCCCGTTCGTCAGGTGGTGTGTGTAGGGTCCATGGCCGAACTGGAGGAGCTGACCGGAGTCAAAGTAACTGATCTGCATCGGGAGAGGTGAGTCACTGATCAGCCACTGAGATTATCAGACAGCTACCTGAACGTGTACACAGCCACGTTTCTGTCTGCTGCGACAGTGCAACTCCATCACGTCTACATGCTGAGTGTGTGTGCAGTAAACATGACGTCTGTGATACAGCGCCTGTGCATGTATATGTGTCTGTGTTTGACTTCCACTTTAAATCCTCCCTGCGTCCCTCTGATGTGGAACACAGATCACTTTACTCTTCCGCTCTTCGTCGGCTAGTTACCTTTAATCATTTCCACAGGGCTGGCCATCTTTAATTGATGGAGGAGGAAGAGGTCGCTTTCTTCCTGCTCCTGGGTTTGGGTTGGATGTTAAGTGTTTCTCTGCAGGTCTGGTAGTCTTGGAAAAGTAATTAAAATATTACTATAATAAAGAAGACTTAAACACGTCAAAGAATAACTCATCAGTTATAAAGCAGTGTAGTAGTTTAAAAGAGAATGGTTTGTTGTAACCCTAACTCTTTTTAATTTAAATATATTTATATATATTTCTCATGTAACTTTTCCCTATTTCATGTCTTTATGCTAAGCTAATCGGCTGAGGCTTCTTATGTTGCGTGCAGACATGAGAGTGATATCTAACCTGCACGAAGAAAGCAAATAAGCACAGTTAAATGTTGAACTCTTGCTTTAAAACCAGCTGAACAGTAAACTCAGTGACTTGTCTCATTTGTTCTGTTGGTGTGAACAGACACAGTCTAAATGTTAGGAGAAGCTTGCTTTGAATTTTTTGCCCAACTTGAAAAACTTTTCCACCAAAGTCAAGATGTGTGCGTCACTAACAGCTAAATGGGTAGACTGTAATCACTCCACGTTATAATAAGTGAAGTGGCCAGCAAGTGAAGATAATAGCTCTGCCTGCATTGTAGGAAAGTGAACATTTTAGCAAAAATATTCTACTCGACGCACAGCGAAAATCACATATTAAACTACTCAGGATGTACTCAGCAGTACTTTTCTTTTTGGAAAATTCCTGCCTTCCTTCTATAGGCCCTGGGACAGAGCTCTTAAGAGCAGCAGAGTACTGCAACAGAGCAGCTTTAGTGGTTAATAGCAGATTACTGAAGGTGTAATCTTTGGTTTATAGGCCTGAATGCGTATAATTCTGTACATTTGCAGCAGCTGTTGCTGCAGGGGAAAAGAAAGTAAATGCGGTTAATCGACTTCCTGTTTATATATTATTTAGATGTTTTGTTGTTGGGTTTTCTTTGCTCAGAATACACGTTTGATCCGGGTTTGATAGGCACTTCACACAGGCTGACATTTTATAACTACTACAAAAGCCAGGTTCGTCTGTTTTTCCTCAGGTTAGGTAACTTTTCTGACGAAACGCTGACTTTGTTCATAGGCTGAATCTCAGCGAGTCAGTGTTTGGAGTAAATGAATCCATATTCTTTTGTCTGAAACGTATGACCCAAAGCAATAACCGACCTTATTCTGCTGGGTGTCAGCAAAACATGAGCACCACTGTTCTTTTCTTAAACCTCATTCCCAGCGGTGAAAGATTATAAAATCGTTGCTCGGGATCGCAGCCAGAAAGCCTATAGACCCGTGGATCTATACACTGTACAAATGTGTAAATAGTTCCCTATGGCGCCAATAAAACCTGAAATAAAACAGAACTGGTCAAATTCTTATTGCCTCCATCTGTCTCAACAACTGCTTTTCCTTTCACTTTCTTTCTCTCTGTGTCTCACTCTTTCTCTGCCCCAGCATTGACAGTCTGACCATCCCGTCGCGGTGTGGGAAGGGCGTGCTGCGGAGGGTCACCGAGGTGTTCGACTGCTGGTTCGAGAGCGGCAGCATGCCCTACGCCCAGGTCCACTACCCCTTCGAAAACAGGAAGGAGTTTGAGGACGCTTTCCCCGCAGACTTCATCGCCGAAGGCATTGACCAGACGAGGGGATGGTAAGATTCGGATGAGTGGATCGTTGGATGGAGGGAACTAATGGAGGGGTAGATGGAAAAGAGGGTGACAGATGAGGAGGAGAGACACACTTCCCTGCTGATTTCATTGAGGGAATTGATGAGAGCAGAGCGTGAATGCATGGATAAACACAGAGAGAATCAGACAGACGAGTGTTTCCCTCAAACTTCTGAATTGAATGATTTGGTTCAAATGATGGAAAATGGTTGAATTATAAACAAAGAGATTAAATTGGTGAATTTCTTTGGTTTGTTTTGGAATGAATCATTATGTTGAATTGTGCCTGTTACCCTGACTGTGTGTGTCTTCTTGTGTCCTGCAGGTTCTACACCCTGTTGGTGCTCTCCACAGCCCTGTTTGGCAAACCACCCTTCAAGAATGTCATCGTTAATGGTTTGGTTCTTGCTAGGTCAGTCCACTAACTTCCCAACAAGTTATTCCTTTTTTCCAATCACAAAATAAATTCAGTAAAGACTGGCATCATTTTAATTAATAGACTTCTTAAAAAAGGATCCTAAATAAACAGTTTCATTAAAAAAAAAGGAAAAAAATTTCCTAAAGCAGCTGGGCGCTGTAGTTTTAGCAAACATTACTCAAACAGGAGTGAATGGTAACATTAGTTAGGCACTATTTTTGGCCATGGATTTGGTGCAGTGAGTATTTACAGCAGAGGGATGTTGTATGTGGGATTGGCTCAGAATAAACTACAGTGTTCATGGTAATGAAGGAACATGTCAGACAGTGCAGCAGTGATGTGTTTTTAATAGTTTCTGGTCAATAGTGGAGGTTGGAGGCACTGAGGAATAAACTACACTAATGTTTGGCCACACAGGTTCAGGTAATAGTTATTGGGAGGATCAGTTCATCTTTGGTTTTGGTCTTTAAACAGATTTGTTGACAATAATAAAAGACACAGAATATTGCCAGCCTTGTCCTTACTGTCAATTTCAAACAAATTTCTAAGCCGTTTTTCTGCAGACATCATTTTCGCTTTTTCATTTTTCCCCTGTCGTGTTTCCTTGTCTGCCTCCACTAATCCACTCTTTGCCCCTCCTCTCAATCACTATTTTTATATTCCTCCTCTCCCCCCTTTATTCACCTGCCCATTCATCTCCTCTTAATCTTTCTGCTGTTTCTCCTGATCAGTGTGGTATGTGTGCTGTAACATTTAGCCCTCAGAGCTGCTCTACAATAGGGCTGCTTGTCCTCAGCCTCGGGGTCCAAAACGCAGCACTGTGCTCACAGGCCTGCTGACCTGGAAGGACTCGACTAATTTGAATACCGAGTGCATGGTTTCTAACATGCACTTTTGTGCATGCATGCGTGTCTGCGCATTAATGCCTCTGCTTGTCTCCTTCCCGCAGCGATGGACAGAAGATGAGCAAGCGCAAGAAGAACTACCCAGATCCGGGACTGATAGTGCAGAACTATGGAGCTGATGCCCTCAGGTCAGCTCTGTGCTTGAATGTGAGCGAGTGTGTGTTTCTGAAGCTGTGTGCCGGTGGCAGGACTGTGTGTGTTAACCTACCTTATGTTTATAGTGGGCATGGTTTAAAAGGCTTGAATCACTATCTACAATTAACAAGGAACCGTCCCAGTCCTACATACAGGAGACACACACTCATACTCACTGTACATACACATGCACACATTGTTTCTCCTCATACGTTCTCTCCTTTGCCCTGAGCAGTAAGGGTGTCTTAGCCATATGGCCTAATGAATAAAGCACTATGCAGTTGCACCATATGCTCATATACACTGCTGAAGAGTGAGCTGCAGAGATAAAGAGAGGCGACATTCTGTTTCTATTCATGGCTCCCATTTTCTCTTTTCTGTTAAAACTTTACTCACAGTGCAGCCATTACAGTATCATGAGCTCCACGAGTGTTTTCACTGCAGAGTGGAAATTGAACAAGTGACAGACCGAGGTACAGATACTGAAAAGCGTTTTCAGTCAAACGAGCGTCTGTCTTCATCTCTGCTCGTTTTAAGGTGTCTATTCTGCATTTTATTGCAAATCCATCTCAGAGTTGCTGCTATTAAAAATCACTCATGCCCCGTTGCATGAAGTTGCATCATGTCAGCTTGCCTCCAGAATCATCAGAAAACCTTTTCTAACCAATCTAACCCAGTGTGCTGATGCCTGCCACTGAATATTATATTGATATGGATTATTTTGTTTAGTATTTGTCAACAGTGTCTCCACTGGGCTGTAATGGAGGGAAGAGATTAATTTACACTGTGATGCTTGCTGTTGGTAAAATTAGGTTTTGGCCCAGAATTTGTGCAGAACATATTCAAGGTGGACGTTTAGCCTGATTGCTAAAGCTAATCCAATTCAGATTTGTTTGACAGCTGAATAGCTTTGCATTAAGCTGTTTCTTTGCATTCTGCCCCACAGCCTTCTTTTAATATTTTTTAGTGTCCTGTAGTGTTTTCTCAGCGTCCACAGAGAGGAGTTTTGTCTGTGACTGAAGTTTAGGACCAGATTTCTCTGCATCCCCTGGATGAACAAATAACTGAAATTCAAACACAGCTTTCAGCCAACAGCAGCATTTACGAAGCGCGTTACATCTGCAGAATGTCCAACAAATGAACACAAAATGTTTTTAAGCCCAAAGCAGCTTTGTTCGATGATGTGTGCTGTCAGCTAGCTGCATCTTGTGAGAGGCTAGATGCAGCTTCAATTAATGATGTGGTTCACTCACTCACAGCGCTGTGCATGGTTTGGAAATGGTTCCAGTTTTTAACAGAGCTCAAAGGAGGCATTTCTGACAGCTGGTGTGCCCATACTACAAGTAGGTTACAATTTTAGAAGTGCAGTTGTATCAGGCTTTATATAGCAGATGCTAATCCACTGAAATATACCTGATCGGCCCACATACTGCTCTTGTGTAGTGGCTTGAGACGGAGATAAAAATAAATCTGTTTCATCAGTTTACAGTTTATTAAACCAATGCTTTACCTAAATGTCTCACATGTGTTTGTGTATATCACACTGCCTCCCAGACTAATAAGATGTCACGCCAGCTAATAAAGTTATCATATATAGACCTGTTATTTCAGATGAGTGTGTTTTTCTTAGGTTAACAGGTCAGTGCAACTTTTTGATTTGTACGTCCTGTAAAGTAACACATAGAGGCTAACTCCTTCCCTGTTTTTACATTTCTCTGTCTCCTCAACATGAACATATTTACATAACTTTTCTAGATCCACTCACACACACACACACTCCCAACCCCTCCTGTCCTTCTAAGACCTATTTACCTGTGTACACAGTGACTGATCAATCCTGTACTCACCAGCTCCTTCTCTGTCTCTCTCTGCAGGCTCTACCTCATCAACTCTCCTGTAGTGAGAGCTGAGAACCTGCGTTTCAAAGAGGAGGGGGTGCGGGACGTGTTGAAGGATGTCTTCCTGCCGTGGTATAATGCCTATCGCTTCCTGGTGCAGAACGTACAGAGGTTACAGAAGGTACATTAGCAGTGAACAGAACACAAAGTCCATTATTTTTCCAGTCCCACAGTGTTTCTTTAGCTGTTCCTCGTCTAAAGATCACAGCAGTTTCTTACTGTTATTAAGCATTTAATTATCAGGTAATCATTGGCACAAAAAGGAATAGGGTTTTTTTGTTAGCACCATCTCAAATTTTGTGAGGATGTTGATTCTCCACTCAAAGCAGTTATGATCAGATCTAACATTCAGGCACTTGACCTTCACACAAGTGAGTTTGTTAACTGTCTTTGTGAAATGGTCGCCTGTAACTCAGGTTTATTACTACTGTTACTGCAGCTCGTTCTCTTTTTAAATAAACAACTTTGTGCACACACATAAACAGCGGGTATAATTATATAATTTGGTCAAAGGTGGCTCAGTCAAACTGCAGCAGCGATTGCTTTTCTTACCTGTAGACGCTGGGACAGGCTCCAGGCTCCGTTTCGGCTGTTTGTTGTTTGTGTTTATGCTTCTTCACTTCACATGTTTCTGTGTCAGGAGGATGAGATTCAGTTTCTGTACAACGAGAACACGGCGAAGCAGAGTGACAACATCATGGACAAATGGATTCAGTCCTTCACACAGTCCCTCATTCAGTTCTTCAAGGCTGAGATGGATGGTGAGGGAGACACACACACACTTTGATTATCAGCTCTCTCTTCTAAAAGAGATCTTGATGTCAGTGAGATTACCTGCTAAATAAAGCTCTTATAAACACACTGACAGTCATTTATCGCTGCAGCCTACCGCCTCTACACTGTCGTGCCTCGCCTGGTCAAGTTTGTGGACATGCTCACCAACTGGTACGTCAGGACCAACAGACGCCGTCTGAAGGTGAGGCAACAGCTTTTAATTAGTGTTTTTTGTTTTAGTGATAATGAAGTTTTTATGTAATGAAGATGAGGAAGTGCAGGTTTTAAACATTAGGAGCGACAGGAGCTTTATACATAAATTAATTTACAGTTTATGTCCTGTGTCTTTTTAAGTTTTGATCAACACATAAATTATTCATCTGTTCGGTGGAAACAGTACTACCCCTAAGTCTCCTCAGCGCAGCCTCCATCTGTGGACATTTTCTAGCAGTCAGTTTGTGGCCCTCCGAGTCGACATTTGGCTGACTTGGATTGACTTGATACTTGCACTGATGTCTGCCAGAGGACTTTTATCTTTTCACTGTTCCAAGAGGACTGAATATGTGAATATGTGAACTTTGTAGGGAGAGAGTGGCACTGAGGACTGCCTGTGGGCGCTGGAAACCCTCTTCAGTGTTCTGTTCTCCATGTGCAGGCTGATGGTGAGTCATACTGTTTGTGTGTGTGAGACCCTGTGTGTGAGTGACTGAGAGAGAATGTATGGGGAAATTTTCTTGTGGTGAGGTTTTTGCTTTTGTGTGTGCAAGACAACAAAGAAATAATGCTGGTATGGAAGAGGTGTGTGTGTGTGCTGGCATGGCCATGAATAATGCATGAGCAGTAGGAGTTTTTATTTATAACACATTGAAGATGTTTGCATGTGAGGCGAGAGGCACGCTAAGAGGCAGTTAGCCTAACCCAGATCAATACAGATCAGCTGTGAGCGATACAAATTAATTAGCTGTGGTTAAAATGGAGGAGAATCGCATTAGAAGTAACCTCACTCTGGCACAGTTCTGTTTGAACTTTTGCACCATGTGAGGAAGAAAAAAAAGCTGCAGTAAAATGTGTTTTATATGCTGATTTTATAGCAGCTCCTGACTCTCAGACCTTCATGTCAGGAAATGTAAATTAACCACAGTACAGAGCTTCTAATAACCATCCTCTCCTCTATTTTCTCTCATTTCTACTTGCTTTCTTCCCTCCTTCACCTCAGGCTCCCTTCACACCCTTCATTACAGAGATGATGTACCAAAATCTGCGTCACCTCATCGACCCCGCCTCTGTCGAGGAGAAGGACAGCAGCAGCATCCACTATCTCATGCTTCCCCAAGTCAGGTTGGAGAAAAAATCGCTTCAGTAAAGCTTCAGTTTTCAGAGACATGGACTCCTGCGTGGAGCTAAAATTCATGACAAGTCCAAAACTTATGATCTCTCAGCGAAAGCGCCCTGAGAGGAAAGTGGGTGATGCAACAGTGATGGTCGGTGTGTCACCTTCGCTTCCCACTCCACGTACCACATTTCTTTAAATATTCTGACCGGGAGGAGCAGAAACTGAGGATGTACATACTCTTTAAACAGTTCCACAGCTTTTCATAGGGGAGGAATGCCACTTTGTTTAAAATAAAGGAAGAAATTATTGCATTTTAACGAGATAAATTAGACAAAACACAGCCAAGAGTGCATATCTAAGAAATGAGCCAACTGTTTGCTGATGGTTAAGACTGTTGTATGATGGCTAAATTGATTACTAGATAAGGTGCAGCAGGATCGTTCTGATTGTTGATTATATGACACCTTTCATACACAAAATGCAACTCAGATGTCAGGGAAACTATTTTAACAAGTAGGAAACAAAAAGACAAACGGCTCAGTCAGGAAAAAGTCACTGCTGACTGAAGTTAGCTTGATAATCAGAAGCTGGCACCTCCACTAACCAGTTGTTGAAGAAAAACCTGTTTTAGTGTAACAATAGCTTTCATTTCTCTCTTCAGGGAATTTATCCCCTCCCCTGGATTTTGTGTCCTGTCTTGTTGAAGTGCACTCCAGCAGAGCAGACGCTTACTGTAACAGGGTTTTAACCAAGTGAACGTAACAAGGGTCATTTGGTTTAAAAACTTCCATTCTTGCCTCACAGTCGCTTCTGCAGCTCACACAGCAAAGCCCCCCTTTTCTCACAGGATATCCACAGCTGATCCAGAGCCTAATCAGGTTCAGCCAGAGTGTGTGACCTTACTTTACCCCAATTGTATCGCTCTCTGGACTCCTCGGAGTAGAAGCTTTTGAAGCTTGAGAGTCTACAGCAGTTTCTAGATCAGTGTCAGGCTTCACAGCAGCTGTTCTCTTTGTGTCTTAACCCAATTTCTCCTCCTCGTTCCTGCTGTTTGTCGGCTTCATCTTCCTCTGTGATTTTTTGTTCTCCTACTTATCCTAGTTTATAAATCACCCCTCTCCTCCTTTTATTGTGATTTTGAAGATTATTCTATGATTATAATGATTGTTACAGGTGTTACTTTAGTGGGTTGATTGGATTCTCTAGATGAAGGTTTGCTTTTGAGCAGTTTCAGAGCAGATTTTCTCCGTCTGCCTGTCAAATGCGATTCACGACTCGTTGTCTCTGCAATGATAAAAGTGAATCAGAGATGATGCGTTTTCTGCACTGGCACAAAGTCAGATCCAAACAGGTCATGGATCTGACTTTGAATCCTTGTGCACAGCCTCCTTAAGTTCTCTGCTATCTTTAAAAATCAGCTGAACCCTGTTTGTATTTCTAGTGTAAAAACTTTTGATCTCTCCTTCACAGACTGTGTCCACTTGTAGCAGAGGCGCAGTGTTACCCACACAGAATCGCACAGGGCTTGCCTTGATTGTCAGCCCTGCAAATGGATGCTGCTGACAAAATATGATCATTTCACCCCCTTCACTTCAATTACTTCAGTAAAATGTGTGCCTTGGTGGCTGATTGGTTTTGTTAATGCCTGGGAGGAATTTCTAATTGGCCAAACTTAATTGCATCATCTTTAACTCTAAAAAAGTTCTGACATGATTAAATATCCGTTTGATTTGGCATAAGGAAAATAGTTTGTGTAATGGTTCATATAATCTCCTCTGGCACTTTGGCAGCACTCGGCGCTGCTGCTTTATTAGCCGCTTGTCCCTCCTGTTGTCGAATGGGACTGCTTCACCCTCCTCCCCAAAGGTCAGCCACCAATCAGGCGGTGGGAACAGCTGCTCCTCAATCAGCTCATTAAATGATTGGCTGTCCCCGGCGTCCTCTCCTCTGTCATTTTACTCCAGTGTTGTGTGCACACAGGGGGAAACACACTGCAGGAGTAAATGAGCACACACACACACACACACACAGTGTCTGTGTTCCTGCAGACTGTTAGGACTAATATCGCTATTATGCATGATTATCAGTGGCTCTGCAGCTCTAATTTAAATTCAGAGGTGGAGGTCTCAGTGTACCTTATTAGTGGATGTTCCAGAGTTGGCGCTGATGGTTCTGAACTCTGGCTTTATTTAGACTTGTGGCGCCAGCCTTGTCACACACTATTATTAATTTCCCTCAATGGAAGAGCCATTCAAATTTAAAAATCACTCTGAGTCACTGTAAAAACACACCTGCACCAGAATATAGAATAATCACCTCAAGAAGTTGAGTTGTTTTGAACAATGTTCTCATTATAAGAAGAGGACAGGCTGGTACAGCTCCCCTGCTATTAGCTTAAATGAACACAATCCAGCTAATTCTAGTTTTGTTTGACCTTTTAATTTAAGCTCTCTTTCACTCACTCATTGTCAGTCCTGTGATGTGGTGGACATGGTAACACAACTCATGATGTAGTGATGCTCAGATTTTCTTTATTTGTGTGTGTGTGTGTTTTCCAGGGAGAGTTTGATTGACAAGCGCATTGAGAGCGCTGTTTCTCAGATGCAGTCTGTGATTGAGCTGGGCAGAGTGATCCGAGACAGGAAGACCCTGCCCGTCAAGGTAAATCATCAACTTTACTCTTCGCTCACTCAAACACTCCTGTGCTCAGGTTAGGAATTCTATTATTTTCATATGTATGAATATATTCTGTGTCCTGTGTTGTGGACAGGTATATATTAAATCTTTAAAATGGTTTTCTGTGGCCTTAAATGTGCCTGCTTTTTTGCTTTTGTATTTCAGTACCCATTGAAGGAGGTGGTCGTTATTCACCAGGATGCAGAGGCTCTGAAAGACATCCAGTCCCTGCAGAAATACATCCTGGAAGTGAGTAAACTGTCTTTTTGTGCATTTTGTTTAGTCTTGAAGTCGTCTTGGTAAAGTGTCACTTTACCAGCGCTCTGTTTCGAGGCAAGAGGAGCATCTTTTTCTCATCTTTCCTATGAAATGTTTCCCAGAAAATCTATTTTTGTTGGTCTACTCTGCTTTGATCAGCACCATAACATTTAGAGAAAACATCCCCTAGATCCTTGTTGACACTCCAAAGCCACTACTGTTGGTTGAGGGGATGAACATCAGAAAGGAGTACATCTTCATTTGCTGTTTGTATCCTCAGCTGTAATTGAAATTTCTGTGCCTGGTTAATTTAAAAAGGGGGTGGAGCAGATGCCTCGGAAAATGATTTCACATTTGATGTACTCCAGTTGCCAGGCACACAAACACCTCATCAAATAGAGTGCAAACGAGAGCATTAGGTTTTTTTTCCTCTAGTACAGGAAACATTATATTACTGTGAATCTGTTTGTGTACTTTAAAGTGACAGTAAATACGCATGATTATAGTTCATCTTCTCTTGAGTTCAGTTTCCAGAGAAAGAAAAAGGCTTTTTGTTATTCGCACATCCTCTGGATTTCTTTCATGATAAACTTTCATGTTGAGCACTGGGCCTCTGCAGATCTTAGTGCGTGTTATGTAATGTTTTTCCAGAAGTAACATCATCACCGTGTGCCTGTGCAGCACAAAGTGCAGATTGATTGCAAATGTCTGTCGAGTACATTCAGGTGTTGTTCAGGAAACTTGGAAAAATGACTCAGACATTAGACAGAGTAATTGTCAGAGCAGGAAGCCGTTAAACTTAGATTATCCCTTTGTCTGTGGGTTTGATTTTCCAATAACAAAGCTCAAGATGTCAATGCTGTTCCACGGCTGACTCCAATTATTCCCGCTTCTGTCTTAAGTAAGAACGTTGTCACCTTTATGGGAATGTTGCATCTTTGGTGACTGATGTGTATTAGATGGGAATGGATTGAGGTTCACAAAACCCTCTGCTGGATCCTGCGAGCTTCATCTTAGCCGTCTCTTATCTCTCACTTTTTATATTTCTGATGGGAGAAACATTTAACCTCGCTGACTTCTCGCTTCTTCCCAGAAAACACAGTTTATTTGATCAGGATTGGGAGCAGTTGAGGTCCTGTGACCCAGGGAAGAGCCTTAACGCTCTCTGACAATGTGTGTGCATTAGTTGTAGTCTTGATTCACCTTTTTATTTTTAACTAGTAATTCTCTTTAACTTAATTTGTTTTACCACTACGTAAACACGATTGGACACAGACTGAGTTCTGTCATCCCAGGACCTCTGCTCTTTTTAATGTGATGACTTATGTTTAATAGTAAAATATTAACTTTTAATTTCACAAGGCTGAAGTAATTTAAGTTTTTAATTTCTCTTACGGGATGTTACAAAGCATTTAGCTGAATGTAGAACTTCCTTGTTGTGATACATGGGAGTAATGGATTCTACTGGCACTCACTAACAGTCCTAACTTGCAAAAACATGAAAACACAGCATCTTAGCATTTCACACAAAGCAAGTGTAAAAAAGAAGAATGGTTCTGATTACATTTTTATTGTCCGTTTCTTGAGGCAAAACACAAATTTAGTGAATTCTCTTAACTTTCACTTGCACTGAATGAGCCTGGCTGTTGATGGTCAGTGGTCGTGTAAATTTTAGCTTTGCTCAGCTGACAAGCTAGTTGATGACTACGCTATCTGCTGAGTTTCCAGTGAGCTGGAGATGCTCTGTGGAATATCCAATGAGCTGCTGTTTGAACTGACAGAGGCCTGAATTCATTATAATCCTCAGTCATCACTCACACAGAGCCATATATGCCCTCAGGAAGGAGAAAGCTTTTCTTTGTGGGCTTTTACATTGATTCAGTCCAATTTTAAATAACCAAGCTCAGCTCAAAACAGAAGTTTGAGCCACTGTTTTTAACCCCATGCTGCCGTCAGGTTTATTACTTACTGTGCTCTCCGTCAGCAGGACAACTGTCAGAACTCGGTCCCAATCACAAGCCTCAACTTCTCAGTGTGATTGACTGAGAGAAGCCGTGCGTGGCAGGTCAGGGTGGCACCTAAATTTAGTCTCTCTCTGTTGCTTCACCACATACGACTGGATCAGAGATTTCTCTCTCCATTTAGATTGAAGAATGAAACAATTGTATTGAATGGCAGAAATACAGCGACTGAATTGGAAGCGCTTATTGGAGATTTATAGACCGACTGGTTGATTTCATGGCTGGCTTACTTTTTCAGCCTAAGAGTCTGATCAATTTTTGATTTGCCTTATACTGCACATGCCTGGGGTTATTAAAGTTTTCTTTTTTATTACACTTTTAGGTAACTTTTATGTTAGATTGCACTTTAATTTTCCTTTTGATTTAATTTCTTTTTTTCTGTTCTAGTTTTAATTGCGACGTTTACATGCACAAAATATAAATAAAATACAAATTTTTCTTGATCATTATAGTTTAGTTTTAGTTTCAGTTTTTGTGACTTGATAATCTCCAGTTTTTGCCCGTACTTGGGATATTTACACTCTCTACAGGAAGCTACAGCACAGTGACTTTACCTTTTCTGAGACATAACGTGTGTCTATATTTCATCCCCCCAGGAGCTTAATGTGAGGCAGTTAACGCTGTCAACGGACAAGGACAAGTACGGCATCCGTCTGAGAGCCGAGCCAGACCACATGGTTCTGGGCAAGAGACTAAAGGGGGCCTTCAAATCCGTCACTGCCTCTATCAAGGAGCTCACCAGCGAACAGCTAGAGGCCTTCCAGAAGACAGGTACTGGCTGTGTGTGCAAAACAGGCCCAATATTTATGAACCCCAACTCTTAAAATCAAACTCAGGGCGGAGAGGAGCACAAAAACTTTTCAGATAAAGGCACATTATCAGTCTAATGAGCTTCACTAGTTCACGTTTACACCAGTTTTTCTGTATGAATCTCTGACAAATACTTTTGTTCTCTCCCAGAACTACCAGCAAATGAATCTGTTGGCAGTGATGTTGTTTACCAAATATTGATTTAGTGAAGAGCAGTTTGGATTTTGAACACAATTGCACAGTTGTTGCTTATTGTGTCAAAGTGTACTTTTGCTGAACAGTAAATAAACTGTGAATCCCTGTAATGAAACCTGCTGCACACAGACGGCCAGTTTATCCCCAGAATGTAAACCCTAACCCTTCTGAAACTATAATCAGAGCTCGAGTACGGATCAAAGCAGTGCAAGGTATCTTGTCTCTCCAATTATAGCAAGACGAGGAGAGCTCCCCGAGTCTCTGGGGAAGGAAGCAGTGGAGGTCAGCTGGGCTGTGGGAACTTAACATTTCCAATCAGTTGGATGTTTGAAGTCTAGCCAATTGGAGGGAAAAAAAGAAGGATGAGCGATAGAAGGAAGGAGATAGACGCGGGTAGAGGATGGTGGAAAAATGATGGAGAAGGGGAAACTCACAGATGAAATTGTGTACAGCAGCACCAAGTTCCAGTTTGTTAAATTGAGATCAAAGCTGGAGTGTGATGTTTGAGTTTATGAGAGCTGTTTTTAAGGAGCTAAACTGTTCATTTCAGCACCTATCTTTGTTTTTAGAGCATACGACTTCTGGAGAAAGGACAGAAAATGATTAGTTAAGTTGGTGGAAGCTGCTATTTGTGAAGCAGTGTCAGTTCAGAGCCTACTTTTAACCTTTTGAGCAATTTCTCACTGCAGAGTGCGTGAGTCCAAAAACCCTGTTCCAATTTAGACCAGGAGGTTGGCAGTTTGGCTGGAAATTGATTGTGGGTTCATTGCCATTGGTTGTATTCTGTATTATTCCTTACCTGTACCTTTGATCCCATCATTTTGATGGGGAAGAAGAAAAGAGGTTCAGAGAGAAGGTGGTAAAGAGCAGAGAGGCAGGGAGGGACACAGGAAATCAAAGTGTGGAAATCTAGGATTAGAGGGGATGGGAGTGACTGTTTCACCCAGCCCCCGGCTGTGGAGAAGTGAAGGGGAGAGCAGAACACGGTCATGGTTTTTAGTCAGAACACAGACGTGGATAATTGCTGCCGCTGGCAAAATGGAGATATAAACCTGACTAGATTGGGTCTGCAGCATTGTCTAAAAGCTCAGATCCCGTGTGGATGTGGCCAGGAAAGATTGCAATGTAAGGAATCATAAAATACCAGCAAATACCAGTCCAGACCCCAGCTAATTCAAAACAAAGCCTCAGTCTGCATGCACGTTAGCAGAGCACTTTATTTAATATGACTGGGTGTAATTGAAACCTTTTCTAGAATCTTTCTCAAGAGACAAACTCTGCCATATAGACTAATTTCACACAATCACTTGGCAATTTATTCAAATTTAATTAGGAGGATAGCGGGGAGCTAAATTGGTTTATCGTCATTGATTTAATCATAATGGGCATCAGCAAAGCATGATGCCATGGCTTTTCATTCTCCCTTAAATGATCCATTTTCTGTTATTAGATTCATGATCTGAAAGTTTTATTAAAATGTAGATATCTCTGTTTGCAGGAATTCATGATCTGTGGTTTTCACTGGAATGGATTTGAAGTTTGTCAGACTTCTCTTGTTTACACCTCACACTCTTTGTCCTGGAGCAGTTTTCATGACCGACTCTGTAGATCATTTTGTCCTTTATGACTGTTACTAAGAATATCCCAACCCACAAGGAAAAGTAGTATCTATGAAAGTAAACAGTTTTTAATGAGTCTATTTTAAATATGGTTTGAATCTTTTCGTGCCCCCCGGTGCAGTTAACACAGGCTGTATAATTAATGGTGGTTCAGAAACGTGGGCTGACGGTGCTGAAACTCAGCAGGGCTCCATAATGCTGAATTGTGTATTAGCAGCATATTTATTATATTAAAAGCACTGTTTGTTTTCCTGTGAAGTGATGAATGGTAATTCATGCTGCCATATAATGATGTTTATTTTCATGTTCGTAGCGATAACTGTGGTTATTAACGTCATCTTGTTGTCGTGGATCATTTTAAGGCTCCATCGTGGTGGACGGCCACGAGCTTCACGAGGAGGACCTGAGGCTGATGTACACCTTCAACCAGAGCTCAGACTCAGCTGCACAGTATGAAGCACACTCTGACGCACAGGTACGCTCCGCTCGAAACTTAGACGCTGTTGTTTTCCCATTATATACATTCACTGAAGACATAACGTTGCACGCACATTCAGCACCGTGATGTAAAGTGCAAACCTCTTAGAGACTATAAAAACACCCCTTTCATTAAAGCAATAGTTCAGGCTTTTAGACCTGATGATTGATACCATCCTGCCTCAAAATAAGAAGCTATAGCCAGCTACTATAAGTTAGCTTAGCTTAAAGACTGGAATCGGGGGCAAACTGACAGCCTGGCTCAAGCAGAAGCTCGCTAATTCACGTTTTATCGTTTAATCTGAACAAAAACCAAAGTGCAAAAATGGCAGTTTGGAGTCTTACCGTGACTTTGAGGTCACCAGCCAACCAGCAGAGACATCAGGAAGTTACTGTGCCCAGCCAACAGGTAGTTAGGTCTGTATGCTAAGCTAAGCATGTATTTCCTAAAAGGTACAACTGATTCTTTTTACCTGAAGAGAGGTAACACACACACACACACACACACGTCCACGCTCTCCTCTGGTACCATGCTCTGTTTTTCTCTTTACAGCTACATTGCCAACAGTTGTTGTGTAGATTGAGCTACAAAGTGTAATGTAACCGGGTCTAAAAAAAAGAATAAATGCTGCTCTGCTGCAGCTCCTGCACTAAGCTGCCACATACAGTAAATGCGTTTATGTGTCTTTTCTGTGAGTGTGATGTATGAAATAATTTCACGGCTAAGTGGAATCCAGCATGTATGCGTTTCCCACAGGCCCTCTCTAATCAGTGCTCCTCCAACCGTATACATGCCACACGGCTGCACCTTAATACCAGTTTACTGAGCTGGCTTTTTAATTCTCTGTTACTCTCGCTCGCTCGCACTGACTCTCCAGCTCCCATCTGTCTGGCTCTCTGTTCTCTCTCTCCTCTTATTCTCTGCCTCTGTTGCTTTTGTGTACTTTCCTCTGTCACCCTGTCATCTCTTTCCCTCCTCCTTCCCACGGTAAAGTGTTCAGGGCTGGCAGCAGCTCAGCTCTGCACAACATGACACTCATTTTACTTTAGTGACTCACACAGACTACAATATTGTCATTACTGCTGCTTGGTTGGTTGTTTTTTTTTCAGTTTTCACATTAGAAATGTTTGGACAACAGTGTAAGACAGATATATTTCTTTAAGGTTGCTCGAGTCGTCTTGCATCATGTTCATCTGGTGGTTCAGCTGCTACAGTAAACTCATGATATCAGAGGATGATTTCTACCATAACATCCTCTTGTCATGTGCAACTGTATATTGAAGTAATTCTAAGTATATTGTTGCTGTTACAGTAACGGATGAATATTTAAAAGAAACAGGATTTTGAATTTATTTAACATAAAAATTTTGGGGCATCCACTAGCCTAATTTCACAAATTTGAATAGATGTCAAGTAGAGATTTGTTGCTACACGCATGCATACGTAGATTACATTATCAAACATTAATTTCAACATGTAAACAAACAGAAGGTTGTGTCTGAGTCTTTGGAAACACCTGAACAGTTCAGTGACAGATTGTCTGATCACTTTAATCTCACACTCTCCTCTTCTTCCCCTCCTCAGGTCCTGGTGCTGTTGGATGTCACCCCGGACCAGTCCATGGTGGACGAAGGCGTTGCCCGTGAGGTCATCAACCGCATTCAGAAACTACGCAAGAAGGTGGGGTAATTATTTCAGGAGCACGACTCACTCTGGAAACCAGAGTGACACCTAACACACCACTACTGAATTTTACAATCCCGTGTTTAATGAATAGAATCTGACATCGATGAAACAGTTTGCCGATACATGGAACCAGGGTGAGCTAAACATGCTGCTGAGGAAGCACACAGTACTGTAGTCCTGCCTGAAGACAAAATATTTTCCTGCATATACACTCCTGGCAGCAGTTTCCATTAATCACTTAGTAAGCAAAAATAAAAAACTGTCATAGTTTATAGCCACTCAGATGTGGCACACCTGTTTCATTATCATCTATGGATCAGGAAAATTGGAAATGTTACATGGAGAAAAATCTACCAAAGCCCCAAAAATTAATGAGTTAGGAAAATAAAGTAAGCAAATGAAAGACAAGTTGATTTTACCGCCTGGTCTTTGTTAAAGTATCAATCTTTGTTTTTACACTTCCATGTTACAGTAGTACTATGTATTGATTCAGTTATATGTTTGACTTTCTGTATTTTTTTGCTATATTTCCCTGCTTTTCATTCCCCCCCGCCCTCGTCTTTATGTCCCATGCTAATTTTGTCAGGGCAGTTTTGAAATCTTTCCACTGCAGCGTCACAGTTAGAAGTTTCTCCATCATAAGGCAGGCTTAATGGAAGCTTAATTACAGTCTGGCCCCTTTCAGATTCTAATGTTGGAGCTTTGAAGTGGTCTGGGGAGTAAAGACGGATTAGCCAACAGTCCCTTGTTTTCACAAGCAACAAACAGTTTTTTCCATCCCCCTATAGCAGTGGTGTGCACTGGCTCCCGGCCAGGCTAAATTCCTCCAGTTATTTCAAACTGAGATCTGTTAGGAATTTTCCACCCCGGGGATGGGAATTAATTTTTAACAATTCTCTGACATGTTTGGTTGTAGTTTGTGGGTGTGTGTGTGTGTGTGTGTCTGTAGCAGTGTTTACGTGGGTGTTGGTGTTTTGTTTGTGAGCATATGCACGGTTGAGAAACAGGGGTCAGCATTTCCTTTTTTCTTGGATTGCTCACAATCTGGAGTTCTCTGTAGCTGTATCACACACACCCACATGCACACACACACACACACACACACACACTGCACGAGCCCCTTCAGGGTAGGGTCAGTACCTTGACTTGGCAGGAAAAGCCTATAAACCTTCCTCCATTGATTGACTGCTCCTCTGTATCTAGCTAACGTTATTCCTCTGCCCTTGAGCCACATACTGCAATTGGAGTGTGTGTGTGTGTGTGTGTGTGTGTGTGTGTGTGTGTGTGTGTGTGTGTGTGTGCGTGTGTGTACGTACTGCACAGTCAGTATATGTGTGTGTAGCCGTGCACACGTGTGCACGGCTGCACACTGCAGATTAGGATGAGATCAATGTGTTTGAATGTGTCAAGGTTAGAGGAAGCTGGCAGCACACAATGCCAAAATAGATGGGCTTTCATCCAATAAAAAAATCTCCCCTTGTTCCCTCCTGCCTTTATTTGTTCTTATACTGTCTGTTTTCTGCTTTTAATCCCTATTCTCTCTTCTTTTGTTCGCCCTTCCATTTTGTTTATCCCATCCCCCCTTTTCTTCCTTCTTTCCAGTAATTGTTTCTTCCAGATTTCATTTTCTTATAAAAGAGGAAAAAAAGCTTTGAAGAGAAATTACCCGTCGCAAAACTGCGATTCTTTGTGTCCTTGGCAATCACTTGTTTTAATCAGAATGCAGGTTTTCTAGACCAAATGGCAGATTATTGTGTGCTATTGTTTGAAAAGCTATTCAAGCAGGACTTTTAGCATATTTACTCAGTCCTGGCTCGTCATCCCTGGTGTCTTTTTTTCCCTTTGATTCTGTAGGAACCAGCTTTTATTTCACAAACAGACGCCTTCACTTAGTTTGTGAAAAATGTGTTTACTTAAAACGTTCTACCCACCTCTCCATCTCTTGCCTCAGGGCCATTTGGTACCATCAGATGAGATAACTGTGTACTACCGCTGCCAGCCAGAGGGGGAGTACTTGGACTCTGTGATCCAGGCTCACACCGACTTCATCCTGGCCACGACCAAGGCTCCACTTCTGCCCTTCCCTGTCCCCAAAACTGCCAGTGTCATCATAGAGGAAAAAACACAGGTATGAAAAGACACAGGACCATTGTTTCCTCTGCTGTGATAGTTGTATATTTCATTAGGTGTGAATGATCATACTGTTATTTTACACCACGTGTACCCAGAAGTGTGACGGTAATGTAGCACCAAGAATATACCCAGTATGCTCTGATGATGGCATTTGCTGTTCTTTTTAGCTGTTTCAGGTTTCTACTCTTCCATGATGTCTGCATTCTGACTCCAGCTGGCTGTGTTTCTGCACAGCTCACAATTTGATTTTCCGATTAAAGGACACTTGAGTAAAGATTATGAAAAAACTCAGTGTGTGTCTCCCTCTCTCTCCTCGTTCTTTGCTGCAGCTGAAGGGCTCAGACTTGGAGTTAACCATTGTGAAGGGATCGTCAGCCCCTCGGGCTCCTCTCAGTGGACCAGCTTGCACCTATGTGAACCTCAGGGTGAAGGTCAACAACAAAGAGCAAGGTAGCACATGGGGAGACCAGAAAGGAGGTCTTGTTTTTCCAGAGAAGCTCTGACAAGAACATGTATAGCTGTTAACAATTAAAGAAGTAACGTCTGTGGTCTGTGAGGCCTTGCACGTGTAGGATAATTTCTCTGTGAGCTGTTACTGATCCTCTCTGACTGGTTTCTTGTTCAGAGGGGGTGGTGCTGTTGGAGAACCCCAAAGGAGATAACAGACTAGACGTGGACAAGCTGAGGAAAGTGTGCAGCAGCATCTTTGGAACAAACAACACCCAGCTCAGATTCTTCAACAGGCGGGGCTGGTGAGAACTGATCTGACTTCTCAGAAAGACAGAAATTTCTGAATTATTCAGTTGTGTTTTTGACTTGACCTCTGTAGAACCTCAGATGAAATGATGAAACTGTTTTGTGCACACACAGAGCTGACCAGCAAAACGGACCTTCAGGCTTTGAGCGGTAAAACTTTGTCAGTGACGTCAGGCTCTTCCTCGCCCGGCCCCGCCCCCACCACCGACGCCGTCCTGTGTCCCTATGTGAACCTGATGCTCTGTAACGCACAGCCCGCTGGTGAGAAACGCACCATCACACACCATCATTATTTTAGTTTGAGTGAGATAAATCAACTTGGTGTTTCCAGAGTTATGTTTAGTGTGAAGCTGAACTGTAGAATAAATTCAGTGGAATAAAAAGTACAATGTTTACCTTTGAAATGCAGCGGAGTTGAAACATCAGGTAAAGGCAAAACCTGTACTTGAGAACAGGACTTGGAGGTAAACTGCACATCAATTTCACACCTCAGAGTCTGTTTACAGGTCTCAGGCAGTACTCCATTTGTCAAAGAGTTGTATAAAGTCTTCAGAGGGAGCTGCACCAAGTTTGAAAATGCAGAAAAAATCTGAGGGTTTGGAGGGAGAGAGAAGTGTAGCTGCTCCTCATCTCTGCTCGAGGCTACATTAGCTGCTACTACTTGCATTGTGGGTAATGTAGGCACCAGGCGTTAGCAGAGTGCGATGCTGAATCAGTACTTTTTAATTAAATGTATTCAGTCACGTTCCACCACTGGAATCACTGAGGATCGTTGTGTATTGATTCTAGAGTTCAGTGCAGTGAAGAATGCTGTAATCCAACCTTATCCTGAGTCATTCACACCGAACCCCATTCACCTCACCCCTCTGCCCCTGTATTCACTCTCTCTCTCTCTCTCCCCCTCAGTCTTCCTCCTCTCTGTCTCCTCCCTGTCTCCATGGCTTCGGCCTCTTCACATGCTAAAGTCTTGTCTGGTTCACTTCTCTTTAACGCTTGTCCTCTCTGCTCTAGAATGCCAGACGGGGGAGGTGGGCACCCTCCTGCTGGTGAACCCAGTGGGCCAGAATGGGCTCGACCACTCAGGCCTGCTGTCTGAGGCTGCCAAGGTTTTCGGCCTCCGCAGCAGACGGCTCAAACTCTACCTGGACCAGGACCTCACCCAGGGTAAGATGAAACGATTGGTGGATATCATATTGACTTTGGCATCCGTGCAGCAGACTCTTAAACTCCATTTGGATGGGATTAACATTACAGGGGGAGGTGGGGGGAAATATTATATATATTATATTCCCTGTAGTCTCCGGTAATTTAACTCATCGCTCCAGACTTAACAGAATTATAGGATTCAGAGTGTAATAGACATGGACAGTCAGAAGGACAAACCAAAGGAGAAAGCCAACAAACACTAATAAAAGTTCAGAGTAATCTAGTGATAGTTATCTGTGCATGCACAGCTACATTACAAACAGGAGCTGCTTATAGGTAACTTGGCAAAATTCAGGAGAAGGAAAGAATTAGATTTACTTTAAAGAAAATTTACAATTTTTGTGGTTTTATTTTTAAAGAAGATTTACTTTAAAATACAAGGATGTTGCTCTGAATAGGATTTAAATTGCTCCGATCATGCATGCATACATGGCTACGGTATATTGGCACAGTTTGGATGCAAGAAAATTGTGCAGCATTGATGAAAAAATCACAGCATTTTCCTTAATGACACTAAGTGGTTTATTTGATTCTTTTGAATAAACTAAAATAAATTGCTTTGGAGGTAGAGTTTTTAAAACTGTGATCTTTTGTAATTGCTTTAAATCAATCGAGCTCATTATTTAACTCTTTGTCTCTCTGTGTTTTTCAGAGCTGCCAGCAGATTCATCAGTAAAATCTCTAGACACCAAAACTCTGTTTGTGAGAGTTCTTCCAACAACCGCTGAAGCATAAATCCAGAGAAGCCATCCCAGGATCTCACCAGTCAACATTTGTCTCAGATGTGTCACAGGTTCCTGGAAAGTTGTTTTTTTTACCCACTATAATCCCGACAGCCCCGTCCACTGATGCACAGTGGATTTATGGCAACATAATGTGTGTCACGTGTTAAGATGTTTTTGGTTTTTTGAAATCCTGATGCAAAGGAGGCTTGTCTGTCAAGTTCACAGCTGTTACTTCATAGAGTCACTCTCACACATCTTGAAATTTCTCAAGGCAACTTCAGGCTCAGAATTAGCACGGCTGAATCTGACTTGAGATTTTTATTTGCTTGAAAGCAATCTGAGATGTGACGATCACGGTTCTCCTCCCTGACGCGGTTTCTTTCCCTCGCACTGCCTTTAATTTGTCCCCAGTTCTCAGTGACAGTTTTCTAAGAAAGCACAGTGTGTTGTTGGGCTGTATTTATTCTGGACAGAGGAGAGATTTACATTCTTCACTAAAAGTGGAAGCACTTCAAGAACAGAAGGATTGTTCATACACAGCAGCTGAACAGACCGGCTGGACAGATGTGGTCCAGAAGTAGTTGGCCGTGGAAACTGGGGATTGTCTGATGGAGTGAAAACCAGACATTAAACCACCTGGAAAGAAGATCCAAAGGTTCTCTGTACCTCAGGTTTAAAGATTTTTTCAGTCAGTAACTGGAAATGAGGATTCCAGGGAACTGTCTAGCTGTCAATATTACCAATGGATGGTTTTCTTTATTATGCTAATTATAAAAATTATGCAAGCTCCTTCCCCTTCAGGGCTGATTTGAGGTGAGCTAAATCCAGAGTAATTATTGCTGTGGCTCATAATTGGGAAACCAATTTGGCCTATTGTGCTTATACGCCATTTTGAATTTAACAGATAAACCTATTCTCTTCATTGCATTGGGAATCCTTTGACAATTGAAAAGGCATTTAAAAGGTGAAATGGATTTTCGGGCTGCTGTACCATAGGGACAAAGGGTTCTGTAATAAAAAGAGCAACAAATGGATAATGTACTATTTTCAGTGACAAATGGAATAAATCAAAGGTGACTAAGAATCAACATGTTGTGTTTTTTGAGACTGTGGGATCCTGCAGAGTGACTCTGCTGCAAATACTGAGTCAAATAATGTGTTTGCCTTTGTCAGTCTGGTTTACTGAGACTCGTGTAACTTTACTTGATCGTGTGTACACGTGCAAAAGACATCTTTAAGATCCAATTCTTCATCAGTAAAGTCAATAGGTTGAAAAGTGGGAAACGGCACATCGGACCTGAGCTGGTTGCTATGCAGCTGTCGGAGGTTGCAGCAGGCTGTAGTCCTGCCCAAAATCCCTCTCTCTAGTTTCAGGTTTGAGCGATGAGAGGATGGTATCTAATTTGTCCTGACTAGAGATGACCCAGTAACTAGCTGTCCGTGGAAAGATGTATTAATCTTCCACTGGGTCATTCTGAGCTCCATTTGTTACTGTAAGGATGCCTCAGTCCTAGTTTTTAAATTCCAGCAGCCAGTTTGAAGGAATGCACCGTGTACTTGATTTAAAATGAGAATTAAACTATGAAAGTGTAGAAAACTTTCCACTGTAGACAGGAATACAGAGACACTGTAGTTCTCTTTGGAGACTTTGAAAAAGAAAGTTAACAAGGTCACCAGAGACTCAGTGTTGGACATTACATTATTTTCTAATAATGTGGGTGACATTGAGGTCTGGTTTGACTGTTGAGGATTAAACTAAAGTGTTAGGCTGACTTGGCTTTCCAGGGGACATTTATAGGGTACTGACGTCCACAGGCATGGTGTTAATCTGTGTCTGTGAAACCTGGTTCCCACTGGTCTGGAGCCAATATAGAGAGAAGTCCTGTGTGTGTGTGTGTGTGTGTGTGTCAGGTCTGTGTGTGTTGATTAATGGAGGGCCCAGGAGGGAGAGAACTGCTTGCTGGCAGTGGAAGTAACCCTCAGTTGGGGGCGCTGCTGTGAAACCTCTCTTTTCCTTGTGATCTTTATGGCTCCATGTTGTAAATTTACCACTAATTTGCATCCAAATTAAACACATAAAGACACTGTTAATTTTATATTAGCAATGTTAATGAACATTTGCTCACTGCAGGCTGCAACACCATCAGCACCAGCACAGTTTACCGAACTGTCTCTCCTCTAAAACCCTGCATCTGTGTATCAGCACCATCACAGTGTTTCATCCAAAGTACCTAAAGCACTTCACTTTGGTTAGCTTCCTTTTTACTGTGAAGGACAAGAGAAGATGGATAGCAGGAGGAATGAAGAAAAGAAAGATTTACGGTTTGAGGAAATTCTCTAAAACTCTGTAGACAAAGTCCTGTGCTATCATGGAGCTAAAGTAAGTTGCATTTTGGGGGAATAAATTTTCCTCACTGAAACAATGTGGAGTAAAAGAGGTACTTAAGAAAAAGTACCAGCTCAGAGCGTGAGCAGCACAGTACTTGACACTCAGTTACTTTCCACCTGTGAATTCCAGCATCTCTATAATCAGTGTCACTTCAGTGTGATGATTTTATCCTCTCTCCCTCCTGGGCGGAGCAGCATGCTGCTTCACTGGTTAAATATTAAGCACACAGCTCTGTCTCATCATCCTTTCATCCGTCTCGCTCCCATCTGCTCCTGCTGCTCCATTTGTGCCTCTGCACACCCCGGCCCGGGTAAGGCAGCAGGTCAGCGACCCATCTGCTGATAGACATCAGAGAAATACAGTATGCAGCTCAGGTGAAGTGAACATGACCCCTGTCATCTAACTCTAATGATGGACAACAAAACTCATTACAGTGTGCTGCAGTGACAGCCAGCGACCAGCAAAAAAAAAAAAAGTTTTTGCCAGAGTAAAGACAGGTGTCTTTTCAGGAATATATAGACCAATGAGAGCTGTTTCCAACCAGTCCACCCTGGCAACGTGTGCGCTGCGTAACGGAAAAATCTAAATCTCTGCCAGTAAATCAGTTTTCAGCGCCCTGCGTGTTGCCCCACTGCAGAATGACAGCAGCAAATACAACCTCAAACAAGTTAAGCACAATGGGTAAGAGGATGAATAAAAGCAGGCATGTTTGTGGAGGGGTGTGTGACCTGTGCTCCGCTGCTATACTGAATTGCAGCATGTACAACATTCAAAGCAAAGATGTAGTAACAGAAAAAATCCCCCTCAGGCCGTCAGTAAGACCGGCTTTAAAACCTAAAACTATATGTTCTGAGATTGTACACTGCTCTTTATTGGGTCATTATCTGCTCCTTTTCTCCAATTTACTCCCCTACATCTCATTACACTGATGTTATTCTGAACTAAAATAAATCTTTTTGCAATTTGTGTGTAATTTCAAACTTCAGTGCGCCCTCTCCATCTGTCATCAAAGTTCATCACTGACATCCACAGCGCATGTTTTCATCTAACAGCTTGTTAGTCCGGTGCTTGATGCCCAGAATGCCTGCATGAACACAGACCCACATTATGTGACCTCTGTGCTTTGCCTTGTGACATATGCTACAACTATATATTAAATCCTGATCACTGGCTGCAAAACTACAGATAACGTCTTGTGTCTTTCCTTCTACTACACATGAGAAGCTGGCTGTTAAAAGTGACAGGGTCATATTAGCATAGTCTACACTGGTAGGACTCAGTGTCTTCATTTTCATCTTCTCCTTTTTGTTTCATGACAGTTGGTAAATGATGCCTAGTTTCTTCCGGCGGCCATCTTTATTTTTCCTAAAGCAACCGAATCAAACCTTTGGAAAGGAGTTAAACGTTTCAAGGGAACAGAAACTAACACAGGAGAATCTCTGAAGAATTGGAACTGTCTTTATGAAAATGGCTTGTGTTTTCAAAGTTTGGCTTTAAGTTTTTCATTGAGAGAATCAGACGCTCCTAGCTAGCTAGCGCTAATCTTCGTGCTGCGGTTGCACAACGCCAGAAGGAGAGGAACATCTAATACTCCGCCCTGGGGATGTTTCTAGGTGTTTATCCATGGTGCTAACCTGACAAAAGTCTGTCGACATGTCTGTAGGTCTTTCTCGGAGATATTATAGACATCAAAAATCCCCGAAATTCCTGATTTGCTATCACAAACTGGAGGCTAACGTGGACGTTTTTAGCACCTGGTTGTTCGTAATTGGATTAGGGATACGACGTGAGTACGTCTGCTAGCATAGCTAGCTAACAAACGTTGAAATTAACTGTATCTGGGGCAAGAAAGGTCACATAAATAAAGAATGGAACACGCAGGCAATTATTATAGATGTTATTTCAAAGCATGTGAAGTGATACAGCTGAGTTTCCTGGCAAAACGTCGGACATGACACCTGTTCTCCACTGCAAGCGACGTTAAACGTAAGTTAGCTTCTATGCTAATGCTAGCTCTTTGTCGCACCTGGAAATTATATTTTGAAACTTAAATTAGCGACAAAGTACCAGATTACAGCCACAAAGATCAGTCGATCAGTAGTCGTTAATTAAATGTTGAATAACTGACAGTCGAATCACCTTTTCAGTCAAATATTTTGCGGTTTCTAGCTTCTAAATTATGTTTCATGATTAATGGATTAGTTATAAAAAATACCATTAGTTGTAACACTAAAACCAGCCAGTCAATATGTGGAACCTTGCACATAGTAAACATTATCAAAGTCCTGTTATGAGGACGCACAGGACACTGTTGTTCACTTTAATTGCTGTTTGCCTCCATAATATCCGACTTCATGGTTAACCCACCTTCAATAAGCTTCTCTGAAAAAGCCCACATTCCCCGGTAAACCCTCAAATTAGATTCTGATAATCTTGCGCAACAATTGAGCTCCTCACTCTCTAGTATATTCAGGAAACTGTGCACCCAAAGTAACCGCACAGCGCAAAGTGGATGAACACACTCGGGACTGCGTCGTGACTGAAGGAGGGAGCACCCAGACCCCTGCTGCAGCTCGGTCTCCGTTATCTCCTGATCTTCTAAATGCAGCATCTATCTTCATCCTGATGCGCCTGCTCCTCCTCATCCTCCTCCTCCTCCGCCACCACCACCACCATCATCATCTCCTCTCCCTCCTGGATCAGCAGAAACAGGTAGGACATGCATCCGATTTGGAGAACATCACCCACATATCCAGCTAGTGAGGAAGGGAGGGAGGGAGGGTGGAGGTGGGAGATAGTCCTTTTACATTCTAGTTCCCTTTTTAGTTTGTCCATGTCGTGGTTGTTAGGAGACCGCTGTCAGATGAGGAGATGCCCTGGCATCCGTAGTGAGATGCGTCGGCAGGAATGACACACTGTTGCTACCCAGTCAGTCTGCTATCGTTGCCACAGAGACGTGCATTCTGCCGCAGGTATGCAGTGGAGCGGAGGTGATGGATGCAACCAATTAGTTTCTTATTTTCCACGTTTATTCTCATAGACACATGCTGCATATTCTCTCTTCCTAACATACAGTTTGAAGACATAATGACTGGTCTGTGATATAATTAGACGACCTATTTTCTGCTCCTAGTTTCCACTGAGACTCAAAGTAGCCACAGTTTGTGCCTCTCATGTTTTACCATTACATTTGAGTCTCAGAGCCAAGCATCCTGATTGTTTAACAGCATTTACTGCTGTTTTGATGGTGTCTCCAGAATCCTCAAAAACTCTTAATTGGATAAAAAATAAAAAAAAAAAGTTTAAATCTGTTGCAGTGTTGCAAACAAAGATGGCTGCTTGTACAATGTGAACCAAAATTTTAAATGTTATTATTACTTACATTGGTACATATTGAGATTTCTGTTCAGTATTTTATGTTTGTATAAAAATAATATGTTAATAATTTAATTTTGAACAGGGATGAATGTCATTTACAGCTGCCTCTGTTAGGATATACAACTGCAATTGATATTTTTGTTGAACAGGCAGAATATTTTTCATCCAGACTGTTAGAAAAGCAGTAAGTGTTGTTAATCAATCTTGTGGGTTTTTCAAGGACAGCAGGTCTTTATTTTTCAGAAAACTAGTTGTGTGACTAACTATGAATCAGGCTATATTCACTCTGTGTGCATCTGCTGGTTGTTGTAGGCCACTGCTGGTTATAGTAAAGTCTCTGCCATGATTATTCCACTGGTAGATGTAACTGTTGTCACCAGGTGTGGCTCATTATTTGGGTCTTTTCATCTCAAAATATAATTTACAGGATTTTATGTGAGAAACAGTCTCCTCACCTTTTAGTTTCAGCAGCTGCACTGAGGCTGCTGGTCTTTTCTTTGGTCACACAGAGTTAATCAATAGTTCAACTATGACCTGCCCACTTACCACTGTTACACACATGCTGTGGCCAGCTGTAATCAACATCTCAGGTGTGTTTTCACTTTTGGTTTCACTTCCAAATATGTGGATTAGATGAAAGGCCTCTGGATTTTTTTAGATGCCTGTCTGGTTGACTGGTTCACTGGAGTGAAATCTTATGATGACCAAAAGGAGTGATGGCCCAAACTGTGAAAACAAGACCAAGTTTGTTAAAAGAAATCCTTTAAGTAAAGAGGATATATATCAAAATCAGAGTTTGAAAGGCAGACTGCCATCACCATTAATCTTCCTCACACACAATAGCTCCTTTGGTACTGCTCCTCTGACACTGTCAATGAATAATGCATACATAATTACACTGTTTGTGTTTGCAGTGTAGTAAAAGCTGACATCTTGTCTAGTGTGTGTGAAATCTCAGAGGCTGAGGAGATCCAGGGCATGCTGGACATCTCTGATGAGGCAAGCACATTGGCCAGCGTTAGGAGTGTCTTATAGAGGCAGTGTTGTTCTGAAATGATGGCAGAGTGATTGATCCAGCAGCAGAAATTCAGCCAAAACAATATGAGCTGAGCAGCAGCGCACACACTCCAGTCAAATCAGCAGTTAGGTAAATCTTAGAGAGAGAAAAAGCGATTTCATTATGTTTACACAAGCATCCGCACATATAATACTTGATTAGTTAATGAAATGAATTCAAATGAGTCATTTAGGACTGTTAATTACTGCTGCAGATTCAGTCTTCCTTCTGTCTGTCATTTGCATATCATGGCACAGTGTTAGAATTAATTTAACCATGACCAATTCTCACTGCAACAATCAGAAACACTACTGCAGGCATTATGGTCCTCGCAGAATCTCTGGACAGATGGATGAAAAATCAGTCTCTGATTATGTTTTCTTGTGTGTTTCTCTCTGTTCTCTCGTCCCTCCCTCCCTTCTCTCTCTCCATCTCTCTCAGTAGCTTGATTGAATGCATGTCGTTCATGGTGTAATCTCACAGTGATAAATAGGATGGGCTGTTTGGGCTGTCCAGATGTGCCAATTAAAAACTTCAGAGCTATTTCATACCTGTTCCTGAACCTTTTTAGTGTTTGATTTTATTCTAGTGAGGTATGCACATGCCAGTTTCCTCTTAAAAAATCTTTATAGCACTGTATAGGCACTTAAAGTTGTTTACACTCAGAGGACATCTGACTTCTTCTGTTGGATTCCCTTGTGAAGGACACATTTTCAAAATTAACAACACACCTAAACCGAACAACTGTTATGTGTTTGTTTCACCATTTTGATATTGGCAGCACTGCCACTAAAACATTTGGCTGTGCAACTTCTATTATGCTAATAGCCATCTAGAAAGAGTGACAGCCTTGCCTGCCAGTAGTGCCCTTCAGATGCTTAGGTGCAGTGTGTTTAATTGTGCCAAATGTAGCTCCCAGATTGCACTATACCCTAAAATAACCAGTCTTTTTTTTATTGCCCTATTGCTTTGTGCTGCTGTTTACCTTATTATGTAAGGAATGTTATATTTTGCTGTTGTAAGCCGTGCTGTGTCAATTCTCCTGATTTCTGAGTCTTGGCAAAAGTGGACTTTCAGCACTTGCAGTTAAATAATCTAAGACTCCAGGGTAAACCGCACATTAGAGTGCTTACAGTGGGCTGTTTGTATTGGGAGCATTCAGGTCAAATCTTTTGCTCAACAAAGCCTTCAGTGAGACTAAAGGAACTTGCTGCACTTCATTTTCGAGGAATTACGCAATACAGCAATGTAAGTGACAAACTGGTCGATAACTAACTTGAAATTTGTTCATATAGTACCTTAAAATGCTTTCTTTCATGCTCCAAATATGGTATGTTTCTGTATATATTTTATGCATGCATTGTTTTTAGGATTTTTTCTTTCATTCGCCTTCCTCCAAGGCTTAAAATTCCTGCCACGTATGAGGCACAGCAGGTACCTCCTGAGTGGTCACCTAAGTTCCTTCCTGCTGACTTGCTGTTCTGTGTGTTACTCTCCCTCTGAGACAGAATTCACTGTTCATGGCTGTGTGGCATTAGAAAAGAGTGGGAGTTTTTCAGGTTGTACAATGTAGAGTGAACATCATGTTTGTGAAGGGGATAGGTAATTGCTAAATGCTCAGTGGCAGCAGTGAATCGGATCGCTCGAAATGGAGCATCTGCAAACAAAAATGTCTTAGTTACAGAGTCTGATAAAGATTTTAACCAGTTCCTGTGAGCTGCTGTTGGAAGATGGATCCTCAGTCTTTGCTACTGTTTGTACTCTGAAAAGTTTGGAAACAGATTTTTGTTTATTTTGACAAAGTAACTGCAGATGTGTGTGGGATGGCATTTTTCTTTTGTGAGGATAGATGAGCTAAAGAAAACCAGAGGTCAACATGCAGGAAGCATAAGCCTTTAATCAGTACTTTAATGTTAGTATCACAGTGGAGGAAGTCAAGGAGGCAATTGATGGAACTAAAGTGAGACCAGAGACAGGTATTAATAACTAACCCAGTTGTTTTAGAACGACTAAATTGACTCCATTCATCTCCTGTTTCTCTTGTTTCTGCTTTTAGAATAATATGGTTTCCTCTCTTTGTTTCAGCAAACACCCCAAAAACAGCACATGTTAACGTTCAAGTGACAAAGCCCTCCAGCAGCCGAACAAATCATGTCTCTTGTCTGTTGGGAGTAAGAGAGGAAATAGTGTAATGTAATTATAGAGCCACACAGTATCAAGGGATTAAGTCAGGGTGGTAGGATGGGTCAACAGAATGTTGGACAAGGGAGATGACTGTCCGCCTCTTGTTTCCTGCTCAGAGTTAATGTCGATTTCTTTAAGTAATCACCATGATCATTTTTTCATTATTATTTTAACCATAACAAAGACCGATTATTTTAACCCTAACCACGATTTTTCTCAAGCCGAGTTGTTTTTGTGGTGTAAGCTTAGTGGTGCCAGATTAACAAATGCTTTGATTTTTGCGTCTGTGCTTTGTAACAGTCTTTGGAGCTGCTGCCAAGTGATGCTGTCCTGCTGATAGTGGCATCAGATCAGAAAATACTTACACTGAGCTGTTGTTTAAATTGTAATGGATTGGACAGTCTTGGACGTGCGGCACTTGAATAAAAGTTTTTATTTATTTTCAAATTAATGTTTGTTTACTTTTCCAACATGGCTGCCTTAAACATCTGGACTGAACAGGGCGTGTTAAAATACCCAAACCTGTGTTTTGGCGTTATATGTTATTTGTAATCCTAAAGATGTGCTGACAGGGGGGTTGGAGGATTTAGTGTCTGTCGTCCTGTGTGTCAGGTTCAAATGTAATGAACAGCTGTTCACACTCTTATTGGGAGCCACAGACACAGACGGAGGTCATGTACACCTCTAATATGAACTGGGATGGGGGATATGGGATTTTATGTAGCATTGACTGATGCATGTCAGTAATAAAGACATATATGAAATGGCTTTGGGTCAGTGTGATGCTGCAGGTCATGGGGTCACCATATAAAGGTCGTTTAGTAGGACTGGAGGTGTGAAGGACCTTGATCTCTCACGGAGATATCAGCAGCAGGAGTCCAGATTGAAACAACACTGTACTCTGTGGGTGTGTATTGACGTTCACAGTAATATACAACAGTAAGGTCACTCAGGAGTCACAGTCATTTGTCATTTTGTGGAATTGTTGTGGCATTGATGTCGTCCTTGTGCTCGAGTCTTTGTCACTCTTTTTTCCAGAACGAGCTGTTCTGAGGCGCACACAGTGTAGCCGTCACAGCAGCAACACTTTCATATTTTCATGCACTGCTGCTGTTCTGTTGTGTTTCTAAAAACTGTATAATATTAATGCAGGTTGCAGAGACTTGCAGAAACTGTAGCACTTGTATGTTTGTGTTGTTTCTTATCTTTAATCACATAAACCCTGCTGATGGGCCGATGCTTACTGGTTGACACAGACTCTCTAAATACCACTAAAGCCATGCAACAGGATTCTTTTGGGGTGAAAGGGATTCGGAAATCCATCTGTGGTCTCAGTGCTTCCTGGCGATCATGTTTCTCTTGTATCTTTGTTCTCTTTCTCTCCTTATCTCGCTGTTTCCACGACTCTTCATCAATTAGCCAACAGTTCTGGTTCTTATTAATAATGTAGCTACAAACCCATGTAAGAATCAAGCTTGTGTGTTGACTGTCTGAACAGTATTCCTGATTTCGCTGATTCCTGAAGCTGAAATCTCTAATTAGGAAATGTTGCAATGTTTTTGGAGGACAGTTTCAGTTTTCAGCTCAAAGCTCTGCGACACTGTTGCACCCACTGTCGCACATGTTGTCATACTTGGTATTTATTTCATGAGTGCTGTGCTCAGCATTGAGTTTGATAAATACCAGCTTAATTTTTTGTTTTCCACTTCAGCATATTAGACTTTAAATCAAACAATTTGCCCCATTACTTGTCATTTCAAGTGCCCTGCATCCAGATGAAATCCAGCTGTGATTGACTGTCTAAGCCACACAGATGCGTCTCTGCTGACCAGATCACACATCCAGTTACAATCCATCATGTTTTTCCTGGTTACACGCAAATCAGGGTTGAACCTAGTCGAGTCCAGTGGGTGGTGATGCACCTGAAGCTGTTTGGTAACTGCAAAAAGTGCCAGAGGCAGAATAACTGAACTAAATTTCAGCCGTTTAGTTACAGCAATAACAGTTGAGGTAGCCCGCTAACAACCATCCATCAGCTAACACAAGCATGTGGATGAGTCGCACTTATCGACTATGAGTGAGATGAAAGTTTTATGGTCTTCACAGGCTCTCCCTCACATCGCTCCTTCCCCCATACAGATCAGTGCCCTTCAACCCACACAGATCATTAAGTGGTTTAACTGATCAGGGATCAAATAAATGCTACAACAGCTTTGTGCACGCTCTGTATAATCCCATGTGTTGAAATCACTAGAGCAGCTTTTCTTCCTGTCGCTTGAGACAGTAGCTAATGTCAGTGTAACTTCAGTGTAACATTAGCTGCCATTATCACAGGAGACAGAGCCTGCGAGTGGTTATTTGTGGGTCTCTTTTTTTGAGATTGGACAGCTAACCTCTGTCTATATCTAAGTGTTAGTGAGGTCACTGACTCTTCTCTTAAGATTTATTTTCTAAACATAGTCCTCATCTAAGGCAATTCACCACAACAGTAATCCCAGACGTACAGAAAGCTGAACTGTAGCTGTAACAGTCAAACAGTAATATTCTTGACCAGCCAAGGCAGTCACCTGACATTAGTCCAACTGAGCATGTTTCATTTACAAGAAGACCAGACTGAATTCCTGGCACTGCATCACCAGGGAAGATACCAAGTGTTGGCTTAAGTCTACTGGGTTTAGATTTCAGACAGGGCTTGCAACCAAGTATGCATAGGCTGGATATAAAGGACATGCAACTAACTATTTAGTATGGTTATAAACAGCCTCAGCTGAGAGTCAAACAGAGTTTAAACTCAGTCATTGTTTCATTTAAAATGCAGTGTGCAGGAGTGGAGAAGGAACACAGCAGAAATGTGTCACTGTGCTAATGTTTTCTGACAGCGCTGTGCAGGATGTAATCTTTCAGAGAGGACAAGTCTGAATTAAGTTACACACTGAGCACTTGTACATGTATAAATTCACAAACTAATAATTGTCATTCTTTGTGGCTGTAAAATACTTCTACTAAACCTCACTTGGAGAGTAATAGGCTGCAGTGGCTGAGAGGACCACTAGTAAATAGATGCATGATGATGGGTATTGCTATAAGCAGTTCATTGTAACATTCATGCCCCAACTTAGAGCAGACAAATTATTTTCTTCACTGCCTCTTGACCTCCTGTGGGCAACATGCTGTTACTTTATTTCTGCCTGTTTCACTAATGTTCTGTCCTGATAAACTAATGAACTAAACTGTTTTTTTTTTCTTTTTGTCTGTGGGGACCTGATCATATGTCAAGGCATCTTAGCGTCTGAGTGAGTTGTTTGACTGAGTACACACCTGTCCACACATAACCTAGTCTATAGCCACTGGTAACAGCTACACTCCCCTGAAGAGTAATATCTGCAAGACTGCATCCATTTACTGTACTTTACTGTAGCCCGGCCACTGCAGTGTATTAACACAGTAATTTAGTTCAATAAAACATTGTTTCTGCTCGGTGGTATGGCTATTAGAGCTCTCATGACATATCATAAATTATTACCATGATATGTTTGGACATTAACGGTTACAGATGTGCCATGAGCTTGCCAGAGAGGCTGGAAGCTGCACTGCATGTGGTGAGATCCTCTGTGCTACTATTCTTTATCAAGCCAACTTTTTAAAATTGTACTTTCAAACTGTTTCACTTTAGACGTTTCACAAATTTTATCTTCCTGTGGCTTCGTCTCAGTTTAAAGAGTCAGGCTGATGTGCCCCATGTGGGGGGAGGCGGTTTGAGTACATGCTGGCAGGCCAGAGATGGCATCTAAGTATAGTTTTATGCGTGTGTGTGTGTGTGTGTGTGTGTGTGTGTGTGTGTGTGTGTGAAGGTTTTGGGGGTACTGTCTATTTACAGCTCAGCCTGTGGGAGATGTCCAAGTCCAACAGAAAGGGCAGGGGGGCATGGGAAGACCTCCACTCTTCCTTGTGTGTCATCCTTTTCTGTTAAGACTGTGTGTAGCTGTGTGTGTGTGTGTGTAGCTGTGTGTTCATGGGTGTATGCACACTGTGTGTTGATGTCAAGGTTGCTGAAAATAGCCTCTAGTGCTTAAGTAAGAATATGACACTTGTGCATGCTTGTGCACACACACAATTGTTCAGGGGGAATTGTCTAACAAGATTTGGATTTTCCTTGTGGCTCACCCCACAGCTGGTTGTTTACAAGGCCAAATACTTTCTCTTCCACTGATAGTGATTCATTATTTTCAGAGGGAGACAGAGAGAGAGAGTGAGTTAGAGAAAAAGAAAACAGAATTGGAGAAACAAACTTTTATTTGACTTTATTTTACTTTGAATTGAAGAATGTTTCAGTTCTCAGTTTACTGCATGAAAATAAATGCTCTGGGGTATTTCCAGATTACCAAAATATCAGCTGTCCTTCAAGGCCCACTGATCTTTTTGACCATGTAAATGAATCATAACCACTTCTTTCACAGACTTTATCATAGGATGTAGTTTACTCAGTTGTCATGGAGATGGCTTGATGTTGATGAGACATGATCGAAAGCTCCAGGAAAACCTAGTAAGTGAACCTTTGAGTCATATATTTTAGTGAAATGGCTAAAAACGAACTGAATTTATCTTGAGTTGATAGATTAAAAAAATCAGCTTTTTGTGTCTAATTATAATTGAAAATAATCCCTGTACATTTCTGTTTTGGTTACTTTTTTTCTTACTTTACTTACAGAAGCTAAAACACTGTATTTTTTCATTGGGGCTCTAAATGCCTGGAACTCCCTACCAGGCAGTTAAGTTTTGCTTGAAGATCTGCTTCAGGCTGTTTGAGCATTCAAACATCTTCGGCTGCCCGACACAACAACAACGCTCCTCTACTGTCGGCCACCAGGCTTCCTCATGGGATCAGCTGTGGTTTACCTGCTATCCTCGAGGGAGCCTAAATAGCTGTAGTGTTGGAGATGTGAGTCGCTCACATTAATTTCTCTTCTGATATCTTCTCATCTGATATGTGTTGATCCGGTCAGACAGCAGATGCAGGTTTGACCAGCATTGCTCTGTCGGTCTGAGTGTGGTTTAAGGTTGGGTCCCCATTAGCAGATGGGATGGGCTCCCATCACATTCTCAAACGCAGCTTTCAAGAAAATAGATTTTGGCAGGGACTGTCAGAACCCTGCCATGAGAAGGCTGTTGCCCCACTGTTTCCAAAAGTGCATCCTCATCTGTTATCATACTCAACTTTATGACTTTATGACAAACACGTAATGCTTTTACTTTAAAAAGTAACTGCAATGAAATAAGGACCAGTATGTGTATGTTTTTGCTATCGCTACATAACACAAGTGTTCACTCACCAAGAATACGTCCTGTGGGCAGTGCTGCTTCTTCATCCTCTCATGTTGGACTGAAGGCAGAGTGGACGCTGCAGTGATTCATAATTGCCAAGTGTTATTATGAGATGGGTTGAGCCATTGCTGGCTGGTTAGCATGCTAACTTCAGTTGAAGAAAAGAAGAGAGAAATAGAAGCAAAACGTTGCTTTCCCCTGCTGGAGACGGCTCTTGACGAGTAAAGGAGAAAAATTTGATGTTGAACTTGTAACGTTTCCTCTAGACTGGTAAGTAAACAGCTGTTAATACTAATGTTGGCTATGTAGTGATGGCAGAAGCTTACATATAGCATCTTTAAAGCTAAAACATTTTGATTTTCCCAGAAAAATAGATAAATTATGTTCAGTGATAAAGCCAAACCCCATGACAGACACTTGGCAATGGTTTTCTACAGTCTGATTTTAATTAAACTGAATGTTATCTTACAATGCTGTTGTTAAAAAAGGATTACATCAGAGGAAAGTTAAGAGCTGATAATAGCTGTAATCCTTTCTGTTGCTTTTGAAAACATCATACACAGAAACAAGAAGGTGGACAGGTATTAAGACCATTTTGAAGCAAAGAGCTTAATGCTAACTGTGATCTTAATTATGAGAAACAAAATTCTGCACTTACATCTTAGTGCCATTAAAGCTGATTTACATATGCTTTTTATTTTTAGTTTTGTCTCTGCAGTTAATAAAAAAATCAATTAAAGAAACCACAGAGAGTGCAAACCAAGCGTACACTCATCTTCTTCAAAGAAGAGGAATCCTTTTTAATGCAAAGTTGATTACCGCCAATTCATCAGAAAAAGTTTTTTGGCTTCGGCTATGTGTTAGAGTGTGCTCTCATTACAAGAGGTCATGCTAGCAGGTCCTGTATATACACGACACCAGCTCTCTCCCTCCCTGCCTCCCTCTCTCTCTTCCTCCATCTCTCCCTCCCTGTCTCCCTCCCTCCCTTCATTTGTTCTAGGGACAGAGCCCTAGTGTGAAGCTTCTTGTTCTTGTACTTTCCCGTGCTGTGCAGCTTTCCAGCCGTTCAGAATGAGTTCGCTTATGGCAAATACACTGTCTATGCGACATGGAAAAGCCTGTTTCGGCCTGCTGTCTGCTCCCGCTACAAGCTCTCTAGGTTATATATAGATTTAGTCTTGGACAGGCCACCCTGCTACTACAACTATCATCAGCACCAAAAGGGATATCTGGGAAACTGTACCTAGCACCGCCACCACTTTCTCCTTTCTGCTGTTTCACTGTAAGTAAATCCTTTTAAAACAATGGCATTTCTGTTGAATATGAGAGACTGGTTTTGCCACTACGGAGAGAGCACAAAGGGATTAGTTGGGAGCAGCAAAACTACACTTGATATGTAGCGAACTACTTCAGTTTTTATAATCCTTTAGTGTGGTGCCACTTGATATTTCCTGTAACTGCAGTGTAACTGCATTCAACTTCACTGTAGGTCTCAGTGTATCAGACTGCCTTTGAAATAGGCTTAATGATCAGCACTGCACAGACTGTGCTGTGGAAAGAAACATTGAATTGTGTATTAGTTCTATATATTTGTTTTTCCAGGCGATGAGAGACTGACTTGAAAGTGGCTGTGTATACAGATAATGTTTTGTTTGGAACAGTGTGGTCAATATATGGAAGTCAAGAATTGAAGACATCAAGTTTGCCCTTGACTGTGACTTTAAAAATCCAATGTGGCATTTTTACTTTTAGTGCCTCTGTCTTTTTAATTATTCTTGACAGTTTTCCTTTTTTCCCCCAACACACCATCTTTGCAATGTGTTTAAATAAGGAAATAATACAGTTGGGTACATTATTATCTTGCAGGGAAAACATTTCTCTTACTCATCAGTTAGAGAGAGAAGGGAGGGGGGTGGGTGGGATTTGGGCGACAGTTATGCCTGCATTTGACAGAGGAAGCAGACAGCAAGACATGGAAAGTGAGTTTCTCATCCCTGGAAATGGAAATTCAGAGAGCAGGCAGACATAAAAAAGGAAGAGAGAGAGAGAGAGGGAGGGAGAGAGGGGATGGTGGGAACATCTGGGGAAACAAGACCAGTGCCAAACCCTGTGACAACATGAAGGGACTGGAAAGTCTCCTGAGAGAGGCTTGAACACACACTCTCTCACAGAGTCACACACATGTGCACATACATGTCTGGAGTGCATAGGGGAGTCGGGTTATACAGCAGCTAATGCAGATGAGCCAGCTGACTTTATTTTGGCTGATAAATTACCAAGTGAAGGGAGTTTATTCATTCCTTTTCAGTATTCGGTGCATTAAATGTGACACGCAGTTTGTGCACCAACCCCATATTGCCCCCACGTAGGCAGTGCCAGGCTTCATTCATTACCTGTGCCAGTGCAATTTTCTACACAGCTCACCTGCTGTGCTCTACTATGGACTTTAAATAGACATCATGTGGCTGTATGTTCCTTTTTAAAGGCTTTGTAATCCAGTGGCATACTGCAGTTTTATACTGTAATCCACTGGCATACCGCAGGTGGGATCCTGAGCAGCAACAGGAATTACCTTTAATCAAAATGTAATTAATTGCATCTGTTGCAGATGTGCTTTATCTGAGATTCTTTGAGTAACAGCAACTAGGAAGCACTAACATTTAGCTTAGTTGACATTTGAAATACTTAAAATTCTCTACCAGCAGACACGCAGATTTCCTCTTTTAGGACTCCTCCATGCTTTTTTATTGAGTGCCATGAAGAATCATTGGTTAATGAGAAAATGAAGGGCAGAGGGTGCAGCACCTAATACACCCGAGGGATGGGGATGGAGGGCAGGGAGAAGATGGGGTGAGGCACGGGTCGGGGTGTAAGAGAGCACTTCTCCCTTCAGGTGGACTGACAAGCTAGTTTTCATGACACCAATTACCTGCAGTGGGGAGTGTGTGTTTGTGTGCGTAGAATTACCTTCAGTAAGTCATCCCCTCATCCTTTCCTGCAGGGGGGGAAGAGCTGCTTTGATGGAGCATTCCCACCTGGATTTTCCCTCTCCATCTTTCTCTTCCTGTTTCTCTATTTTCACTCCTACCTTCCTCTCTGATCTGCGTCTTTTTCTGATGTTATTTTGTAGATTCCTCTGCCTCATGGTGCAGCCACCAGTATAATGTGTAGGATTTTATATCTTTATCTCTGTCGCACCAAGAAGGCAGTTTAGGGATTTCTGTTGCCTGTTGGGTATTTAGCGTGGCGTTCACATGTTATGAATGAGCGAGCATGAAATTAAAAATATTAAAGGTGAGATTTAGGGTTTTTTGTTGATTTTGGAAATGGTTGTTTCTACAGTCAATCCAGATTAATTTTTTATTCATGAATGTGGCTGAAAGCTCCAACAAATTTCCAGGAAGTGGAGGTTGTGCTAAAAAAAAAATTTGTGAAATGATAAAAGCCTTAATGACAACCATACACTTAGGGATAGAGTACAGTTCACAGTTGGTTCATAAGTGAAGTGTTTCTGAGATAATTTTATGTAGATTTACTTAAATTGATCCTTACCTGTTTCACTCAACCTTTACTGTATGTTAGCTGCAATACAAACTGTGTGTGTGTGTGTTTGTGTATGAATGTACAAAACCTGCCTCGGATAAGGGAAATCGGTTGTAACAAAGCAGAGGTTTCACCACTTTAATGAAAAGAATTGGAAGCCTGTTATGTTGCCAACAAATACATCAAAGCACAGTGATTTCTCGCTCCCTGTGTCACCGGGCAGCGTATAGGAAATGATGGAAAAAGACACCTTGCCGTTTTCTTACACAACTTTGAAGGAGTGAACGGAAAAATCCTGTTCGGTCAGTGGAAATAGCCCCTGAGAGGAAATAACTTGACCATGCTAATGCTGGGTCCAGAGACGAGAGCACCGCGACCATTAAAGTGCCAGGAGAGAGATACAATCAATGAACCCACGCACTCAGTGCACCAGAGAACAGCGCAGGACGGAGCAGAGTGAGGAGCTACCTGCCTGCTCCATGCTGCTTCTCCACAGAAATACAAGGACACAGATATTCCCATCTGCCGGCCGAGTTTGTTTCTGATGGGGCTGAGGGATCGGGTCCATTCTAGGCAGGATATCTCTACACTGCCTAACCAGCAAACTTTTCCTAAAATAGCAGCTGCCCCAGTCCGCTTATGGGGTTACTCAGTTCAGTCTTAGTTAATTAGCTTCTTGTAATGGTCGCAGCTCGAAGGAGGAAGAGGAGATATGTAGAAAGAAAGGAAGAATGGTATGAAGGCCTGATGGAGAGAGAGAGAGAGAGGAGGAGGTTAGGGAGGAGCAGAGGAGGAAAAGCTTGTGAAATCTATGAACATATATACAACACTGGACTTCATCTGTGTGTGTGTGTGTGTGTGTGTGTGTGTTTGTGCATTTACATACCAGCTACATTAGAAGCCACCAAGGCCCTACACTGTATGTGTGCATTCATTGTGCAGTGTGCTGTGTGTGTGTGTGTGTGTGTGTGCTTTTAAAGCTTCATATGAGACAAGATATTATATGGAATTTACATAATAGCATTATAATGACACTAAATGTGTAAAAGCTTCTGATTCATCTGTATTAAATTACCCAGTTTACAGAGTGTGTGTGATTGTCTGACAAACAGTCCAGTGTTGAATATAATATATTCATATTTGAGAAGCTGGAGTCAGTGAATTTCTGGCATTTGGCACTGATTATCAGAATTGTTTGTGATGAATTTTCTGGCAGCCAGTGAATAAAATGATTTCAGCTCTAATATCCACAATTTAATTTTTCCTCAGAGCTTCTCTCTCTTTTTTTTTTGCAACATTACTTTAGGGGACCATTTACCTTAAACAACAGCCTGAGGCCTCAGTAAAGACCAACAAACCTGTTAAAAAAATCAGTTCTCTCAAGCTCTGTCATCTCTAACCTTCCTGACCTGGATGTGTGTGTGTCTGCCTGTTTATCTGCTGATATTAATCCATTACAATGGAGAGCATTAAATTCAGCCCTGTGTAGCTTACACTGTAATTGTAGCACAAAAACATTCTTCTCTCAGTCTAGCTAGTAGTACGCAGCACATATGCATTGTTGCATTTAAAGCCACCATTTCCCATCCCTGCTTTTAAGAACATCTCTGTATGTTTGTGTCAAGTTCTTTCATTTGTTTTATTTTACGCTTGATTTAAACGCAAAGTAGCTCTTCATTTTAACATCAGCCTGAGGTTCAAACAGTTGTATCCTCGACATTGTAGTGACTCACTCTAATCAAATAAGCTGCAGTTATCATTCTATCGCACTATATCAACACACATTGTATACTACTGTTGAGCAGAGTGCTCACAGACAGACATAATAAGAAAGTATCTTCACATTTGTGTTGAATTACCTGAAACCTCTCAGTAAACCTTGAGAATCCAGTTTATTTCTTTTGTACAACAGTGAAAATCTTGCCAGCTTCAGCAAAATCTCTTTGAGACCAGTGGACAGTGTTTTCTCTGGCAGTAATTCATTATAAAATGATGTAAATGAGTATTACAGATTATTAACAATATAACATGACGGTTTGAAAGAAATCTAATGTGAGTGTCTCCTCCTTCCTGCCTCACAATTAACAACACTCTTCTTATCGCATCATAGAATCACTTAATCAAGGTACCTTACAGTTTCAGTGTGTGTGGCGTGGCGGCAACAGAGAAGGTATCACAATTCACCGTCTTTGGCAGCAACCGATAGTAAAGTAAAATCAGTCTGTGCAGATGTAGAAAAGGGCCATTCAGAGATACTGCAGAACCATATTCCCACATGCACCCTGCAATTAATTGGGACCTAACATCATTTGAATATTGAGTGTGAATGAATTGGGCCATGCCCCTGAGGAAAAATCTGCCTCACAAAAATAAATTTTAAGGTGACATTAAAACAAGTCAATAATGTGAAATGAATTAGCAACATGTTTATAGATACATTTGTTAGCTGTGTTATTTTTATGCATTTATTGATTGAGTTATATTTTACATCTGATAAGGTTAGATAACATGCAGAGGAACAGACCTGATCTTGCAAAGTAACACACAGTGAGTCCATCATTTGCCCTCAGCAGCTTATTTATGGTGCTGCGTACTCCCTCGTGGTGATTCTGCCCCCGTCTGACAAAAGGACATGAGTTTCCTCCTGTGAGAGGTTTTTCGGGCAGACTGTTCTCTTCTAGCATCAAATTGCCAGGGCACCACAGGGAAGTGCACTCTCTTTTTGGAAGGAGAGAAAAATAAGTGATTTAAATGGTCATGATTGAAACCAGGCCATTCACACATACTGATAATATACTCCTCCTAATCTGACTCGTTTTCCTGCTGCTGTCCAAATGACCATGCATTGTTCACTTGGGCCGAGTGCGTTTCTCTGTGCTTAGCAGCACGGGCCATTAATACTGAGAAATAGCATGTTCTTGATGAGCATGTGTGTTGGTGAGAGAGAAGAGTAACGAGAGAGAGTTATGTATCACCCTGTTCTGCTGCAGAGGTAGTACTGGAAGCCTGCCCAGTTTCTTCATGCACCATTGTTGAAACTCTGTGGTGGAGGGGCTATAACTTCCACACACCTACTCGCTGCTAATCCAATTTCCAAGAAGTTAAAAATACTGTTCCTCTCTCTTACCCTTACAGTTTGCTTTGTTAATAAATGAGATTAATTATTTTTCCTGGATGGTCAACTGTCACATCGCAGTGTCTGCCTGTGGTAGCGCCTGTGACTGTTACCAAAATGCTAAGATCATTCCAGACCTCTTAATCACCACCCACATCTCTGATATGTTCAGTGATTTAAATAAATCTGGTGCTGTGCTCAGTCTGACCTTTTTCTGGTAGGATTAATGATGAATGTGGATCCCGTCCTCCAACACAGCTAGCTACTTAGCTACATCCATGAAAAATAGGGGCAGCTAAGCTACCGCTAACGTTAGCGTAGCTCGTTTCTGCACGCTGGGCTTGTTTTTATTGTGGGTTTCCTTCAGTGTTCATTGTTTAGAAGTTTTTTATTGTGAGGCCACAGTGGTCTCCTCTCCAAAACAAACAGACCAAGTAATTAAAATCAGTTAAAATAACACTGAATAAAGTTTAACGTGACAAATCATGTTCTGTTGGGCGGACAGGACTTTGAAAGGGGCTGTGAGAGCGGCTTTTTGCTCTGCTTGTTTTTCTGATTACTTAAGAACCAGACATCCAGTGACCAAATATCCCTCATCCAGTTCAAGATTATAGTTTAAATGTTATTTTAAAAAGTGACTTGTATCAGTAAGAAAATCTGGCCTGCAGCCTGAGCATACAGAGAACCCTGAGAAAGGACTGATACAGTTGTACAGGTTATTAAAAGTCATTTTACTGAAATAACCACACTTATTGAGCTCTAACCCTGCTTCACTAAAATAAATCAGCTACCATGAATAGAAAATTGCCACCTTTAGTACAATCCTCTCCATGTAGCATCAAGTAAACTGTTAGACAGTGTTTTGTGGAAGTCATTTTCCTTTTCTATATTGAATTAACACATTTTTTTTCCAGGCCACAGAGGCTTTACCACATAGTAAACTGTCTCATTTTCAAAACAAATGCTATTCCAAGAAGCATGAAGCTAAAAATGATGTTCCTCCATGAACCTTTCTGTTGACCCAGTGGTTCTGTGTTTACTGCATCCAGCCACTGGAGCTTTATGAAATCCTTTGATATATTAAAAAAAACAAGACTAGAAACAGAAATTCCTGCCTTCAGCCATTCGTCTTATATCCATCCCTGCTTACTACGATTCCTTCATCTGTCCCTCCATTTATTGATTCCTTCACCTCTGTGATCTCTCATTCATCAGTCAGTCCTCTCATCCATTTTTCTCTATATCTTTCCCGTCATGCTTCATGCCTTATGTTGTTTTCTTTCTTCACTTATGTGGCATGCATAGCCATCATCCCCCTCTCTTTTTTAAAAAATCTTATTTCTTTATATTTCTCCGTCACTGTCTTGCACTGTCATCTCCCTCCTTGTTCTCCCCTCTTTTCCTCATTGTCTTTGAACATCTCCTCCCTTATGAATCACCTGGAGCATGATATAATTGTGCAGGATATGGAGTTAAAGATCAAACGTAAGCCACACACACACACACACACACACACACACACAAAGATGAAATGCATGTTCTTGAAATCAGACAGGAAGAAACTGCCAGAGCTAATGTGGTACATGATATATGATGCAGTATGATGCAGTGCCTCAGGTCCACAGGAGTGTGGAGCGTGTAGAAACAATGAGCATCCTCTTATTAAAGGAATTTATTCATCATACCCACAGTCAAATAAAAAATATCAGTTTCATCTCTGTTTGTGCAGAGATGGTCCCGGGAGGTGTTTAGCTTAGCTTAGCTCAAAGACTGGAAACCGGGGGGGGAAACAGTCAGACTCAAAATGGATAAGTGCTTATTTACATTTTGGATCTTATGAGCTATAGCAGGTTAGTCACCAATACAGGCTGACTATCAGCTGTGCCATGAGGCAACAGTTCACGTCTGAGTGAGTGCTTTTTAAATTTAGTTTTTTACTTTATACGTCTGTGCAGGTTCCATGGCTCAGTGGTGTGGTGGGTTAAAGTGACTCGTTTAATCATCGTTTCAAACAGATTATTGTGGATATATTATAAAAGTGGACTGTATTAGCTGTGCTTGAGTGTCTTCATTACAGAGTTTGTCCTTCCATGCCTGAGTCACAAATCTATGTGACTGTGTGTTTATGTCATGTGTTTAAGTATTAAAAACATGACTAGTGGATGATGTGTCAGTACATGCTTCTGTGAATACAGTTTCTGCTCATTACCTGGGGCGTTAATGCATATTTTACATATTTTAGTGTGCTCTCCAGCACCAGTCTGATAAATGACTCATTGGGACCTTCACTCGATCTTCGTATCCTTACATAAGCCTGGAGACATTTGTGCTCGGTGGGAATAAAAACAAACAAACCCTGCTTGGCTCTGATGGAACTAGTAAAAGCTCTGACAGGTGCTGCATTATCCTGGTTGGAGAAACGCGCTGCTTTTTTCCCTAAGACGTGAAGCAAAAGCAAACACGGTCCTTACATCCAGCATTTGGCAGGTCTGCTGTCTGCTTTGAAGCTTCCTCCCTCTGGTGCTGCCACAGAGAGGTGAATTCATTTTATCACCTTCAGCCTTCATCTTCAGATCATGTTGGTGTTTTTAATACATTTTGTATTTGTGGTGTCTTCATGCGATATGGGACCCTCACACTTAGTGCGGGGTGATGAATGTGATGTACTCAACTTTAGTTCCAGGCAACTGGGCCATTCCTGGTTGGATCCGGGGGAACCATTAATCATTTAGCTTTCATATCTTTCACAGAAAAAGGAAAGGATTTAAAGAGCTTCCAGAGAGATACCAGCCATCTATCATTTACCTTAACTCACCCTCTATAAGAGACACATTTAACACATAAAGAGAACCTTATAGCCAGAGGCATGTTCAGATCTTAGTCATTCATGTTTTATGTGAAAGGTCCTCACTACAAAGACCTTACTTCTTATGTCATACTCAAACAAAAAGCTGTCAATGAAAAGCCTGGCTTGCCTCAGGCCAGACGTGAATCCACCTTCCTATATGCTAAATGTGCGCTATATGTTCTGTATTGTACTTGCTATGGTAAAGATAAATTTAGCCGTGATGTTAGAGGCTGGTGTGCATTCTTTAGGAGTGTTGGCATTATGAGGGAGCTGCTCGTTGAAGCATGAAATGATGCTCAGGTTTTATGAGGTTGTGAAAGATGTGTCACGCAATGGGACACTCACAGCACATAAATAATTTAGAATTTTGATAGTGTTCTTCGTTAGGCTGCATTTAAACACTTTTACACTTTGACAAGTACCTTTGAATCCAAACTGTAGAGCTTTTAGATCAGACATGGCTGACGTCTGATGTTGTGAAATTAAAGAGATTGGACTTTTCTGTTGATACTGTGATTTACTGTGTTTGTGTGTGTAGATGAAACACCATAAAGTGATCTGTAAGAAGCTAAATACCACTTAGGACAGGATTTTAGGAACAAATTCCTTTGAAAGCTGCGTTTAGGAACCTGTAAAACTTTTTATAGAGGTATCAGTACAAAGCTATCAGGACTATCTTGCGCTGACAGAGTAGACAGTTTACCTCTGATGCCTGTGGTGACTTTATTCTAGTTTCACCACTTTGTTGGATGTTTCATAATACTTTTTAATACACACTGAACATACAGGAGGCTGAGCTGCATGCTGACTTTTCATCACAGATGAAACAAGTTATGACACTGGGTTGCTTCCTTGGGATTGTTCATATTCATATTCCTTATTTTCACATATGAATATTGTGTGTGTATGTTTTTCATTCTTCTCTCTGATCTCCTTTTTTCTTTCCATCTTGTAATGAAATTGCTGTGTTATTTCTCTCTCTCTCTCTCTGTTTTGTCAGGCTTCAGAGAGCAACCACACGATTTGCAGGTTCAGCAGTGGTTAAACTGTAACATCAAAGATGCGTTCATGTAGGAGGCTCTGTGTCAAAAGCTTTTTTTGAAGATTGTTTGAGCATTTTTGTATAATTGGACAGCGAGCGGTGGTGATGGGAGAAGGAACAGTTTACGAGCTGGGATCATGCTGACAGTGTTGCAAGTACATGGCGTGTGGTTGGAAGCATGCCATTTGACTCATTCTTCATACATTCATTATGAAGTTCCAGTGTGTGTGTGTGTGTGTGTGTGTGTGTGTGTGTGTGAGGTTAAAATAATTTATGGAAATTATGCCCGAGATGAATATGTGCATATGACCTCACTGGAGCTTTTGCAATTAGTTTCAGTATGGGCAGAAGATAAATGCAAGACTCTGTAATCCGGCATTGTGTGAAATTCAAAGTTGCTTTAGTGCTGGCCTTGAAATCCAGTCTTAATAGCATCATTATGGATTCATCAGAGACATCAGTATCAGTTTATGCGAGCATCATCTTGCTGCATCATCAGCCTCATCAAAGTTCTGATCTCCACATCTTCCTCTCTCCCTCCCATTCTCCCGCTTATCTCCTCATCGTCGTTCTTTCTTTTCTCTCCTCCCCCTCTTTCGTCCTCTTTTTCTTTCTCACTTCCCTCCCTCCTCTAATCTCCCCATGTCTTCTCACGTCCTCTACCACCTCCTCTTGCTTGTTCTTCTCTTTCTCCTTCTTCCCTCAGTTTGCTGCAGTGCATCACTAGCAGCCACATTAACATCTCATCTCCATTACCCAGCAACGTCCTGGTCTCTTTCTCTCTGCTTTTTATCACCTTCTCGCTTCTCTTCCTCTCTTCTTCCTTCCTCTACCTGCATCTTTCCCACCTTTCTTTAATTTTCATTGTATCTCCAGTTTTCATTTCACCCATCTGTCTTTTTATAGTTGTCATCATTTTCCTTTAGATCATCATTAAACGGACCACCTCCTCTCTCCTCTCCTCTCCTCTCCTCTCCTTTCCTCTCCTCTCTCCTCTCCTCTCCTCTCCTCTCCTTTCCTCTCCTCTCCTCTCCTCTCCTCTCCTGCGATGAGCTGTGCTGTACTGTTTCATGGGAGTGGATGCCCTTGGTGTGACCGTGAGAGAGAGAGAGAGAGATGAGCTAAAGCTCTGCAGTAGCGAGCCAGTGAGTGAGCAAGTTGTTTTCACTGTGTACGTGTGTGAGTGTGTATTTTCGGATAATATGAGATGGAGAGGGAAAGAAGCACAGTGTGTGTGTGTGTGTGTGTGTGTGTGTGTATAGCGCCAGTCGGTGTTATTTGCATAATGCAACTCAACCAGGCAGCTCTGGTTAACATGCAGCCCGGGCTGTCTGCTCTCTGCAGCCCACCATTCCCAAAACCAGCCTTGTCTCTCCTCTTTCTCCCATCACTCTTCATCACACGCATCCCGGTCACCTAATCTGACTCTCCTCTCCTCCCTTGAAGGGAGTTGGAGGCTAATCTTGCTCTATTTGCAACATTTTGTCACACTCGCTGACACTTTCTCATGTTGCTCACGAACACAGCTTCGAGCCACTGAGTCCGTGTCCACTGGAGAGGATTTAAGGCCAGGTTTGACTCATAAAGTAATGGCAGTATCAAAATTGCAGAATGTCAGTGGCAAAGGATATTACAAGGACTTTTTTCTTTCTTTTCCTTTTTTTTTTTTTTTTTTTTTTAAACTGGCAACTGTCACTGAAAAGGGAACATAGATTATATTAAGGCGTTATATCAGAGACAGGCCTCTTCAGCTGCAGTCTTTAGCCAGGAGTAAGTATTCAAGTCTCATCCTGAGGACTTCCATTAGAATAGAAATGGCTAATGACAGAGTGATAAATTTTATTACTTAAAAGGATTGGGGCTCTTGTCTGATTACTTCCTTGAAGGCGTCATTCAAGATTAGTCTCTCTCTCTGTCCCTGTCTTTCCCTCTGTCTCTCTATCTGTCCTTTTCACTCTGGTTTTCTCTATGTGTGTGTGTGTGTGTGTTCTTCTCTTCTCTGTCCAGGACTGTGTCATAACCGAGTGACTGCGAGGCTTTTACTCAGAAATGTGTTATACATGAAAGCATTTAAACTTCGTTGTTGTGCCTTAAGGAGTTTAGCTGGATGGATTGGCGCAGTCAGACTTGTTATTGTTTGATAAGTGTAAGTGTTTGATTCTCTTATTGTTCTTAATTTTGGAGGACGAACATCTGAGTTTGAATACTGATGAACCCACGGTCAAAAGCAAACACTTTGTTTTATGAGCAAATAACAAAATTAAATATGGTTCATGCTTAGAGATTGTAATGTTACCTCTAATGTGACTCCTAGTGCCAGCAATTACTTTGTTTTTTACATTTATTTTTATTACTTGTAGTACCATGATTGTTATAGTCTTCCATCAGGAGTGAAAGTATAATTACAGCAAAGCTTTTCTTTTAGGAATTGGATTTTGTAGAATTAAATCATGCTGATACTCACAGGTATATTTACATTCTTTGTTTTTATCCATCATAATTTATGTCAGTGTAAATGCAAATAAGAAAATATAATCCTGCCTTTTAAAAGAAAGAGAACAAGGCCCAGTCACAGGAATTTTGTAATGTACCAGTTTGTATTTCTGTGTAATAGATTTTACTCTAGCCTGTCTAAATGTTAGAGCACTTAGCAGGAGAGAATGAAAATAGCTGTAATGCAAAAGGCTTATTTAGTCAAAAACAATACAGATTAAAGATGTTTTGTTCGTGCTAGCTTAATAGCCCAATCTTTTTTAACAAGCACAGGATGTAGGCTAAGAGCTGCTTGGTGTGTGTATGTGTGTGTGTGTGTGTGTGTGTGTAGGGTTGTACTCTGTGTAGCCTATGTGAGCTAGCATTATTCTCAGTGCCAGGCAGATCAGTTGCATAGCAACCAGAACTTTTTGAGGGCAGGAAATCTTTCACCAGTGGAATGTGTCAAGCACAAGAACAGTAAAAATGGAAAGAGAAAGATACATACTGTACACACCCCAAAATCCCCTCCTGTGTGTTTTATTTTGTTACATAAAACAGATGGATTGTAATAGCAAGGTTTGAAGAAATCAGAACTGCTGATAATCTGTGGATGTAAATTATAACACAGCAGAGGGTCTTGTTTAAGTGTAACACTAAATATTTACCTCTCAGGCAAACATTTGTGACATCCTCAAGAACACTAACAGATGTAAGGAGGAACCATGCAGTCAGTAATGCAGCAAGTTTGTTAAATGTCAGCAACTGCAGTAACTGGTGGAAATGTTTGATATATTTTGTGTAACTTTGTCTCCTAGCCTGTAAGTTTTTTTTATTCAGGCACCATACCGTACAACAGACAAACTTGTGTTCACGTTATCAAATAATGTGTCAGATATCCTACTTGAAAATATGTGTGTGCTGCGTTAAAGTGATGTTCTGTACTGTAAGGCTGCAGAAGTGACTGCGGTGAGAACTGGTATTAATGACTCTGTAGAGTGCTTACCCAGCAGGACTTGTGTATGTGTGTGTGTGTGTGTGTTTTGAATAGTGCCAGAGGTCAGAGCAGCATTCAGTTAAACAAGCTTGCCTCTCACTGGAGATCACCTCCCTCCTCCTCCTCCTCCTCCTCCTTACTGTACGTCCTCCTCTGATTCTCACCTCTTTACTGTTCATTAGTGAGATTGACCAGCTCTATGTAGTGATGCCACGCTAAATGACATTAGAGTGCTTCTCACACACTGCCCTGTGTTTCATTAGCATGGTTAGTGCTTGGGGCCTTCAGTGGGGTGTGAAAAGAAAACCTTCTCTGCATATCTAGTGTGGTTACATTAAACATGACTCGTCACTGGAGGCTAATTTCCATCACTGCCGTTGGGGATCCTCAAAATGGGTGTTCCCAGCACCCACAAAATGTGTTAAGGACAAGAAAAAAAACTGTCCATCAAATCTGCCATGAATCTGAAATTTTAGAAAAGACACAGATCATGATTACCTAACAGGAAGTCCCAAAGTTTATGAAACTGTAGAGTCTTGGTCATGAAAGCGCTCTCTCTGTTTCTCTTCCTCTCTTGTCTTTTGTACACATGACTCCATTTCTCTGTGTCGTTGACCTTTTTTTCTATTCCTCTATAAACACATTAGTGCCGTTCAGCAGCCTGCTGACATTGTTAGTTGTTAATGTGACACAGATGAACACAAATTATAGTATATATGTGTTTTTATATGTTGTCATGTCTGCTGTATTTCTGTAACTGGTGATTCTTTCCGTGTGGCATGGTGAGTTAGTGTTGCCTGGTTATTATATATTTCTGTTCCTTCTATTCACAGGCAGATTATAAAGATGTCTCTCAGTTCACACTAAATTATTTATTGACAGGATGAGAAAACGGCTCGGCTGATTGTTTTCCCGTCTTTGTGGTTTTCAGACATTTTTGCCTGTGAGGCAACAATCATCAGAATATCTGAGAAATCGTTTCTGTGTCACATGATCTTTCCCATACCTCTGCTGTCTTTCAAACCATTATCCTCACTCTGTGTTCGGCCATATTAACACGTCACATCAAGGTTAACTACATTTATTATTCTCCTCCAGGTCTGTGGTTGCTCCTTGCCCCAGGTGTTTGTGTTGACTTTGTGATGTAGGTCTACTTTCCTGAGATGTTTAATTTGAATTCAAATGTCCCGAACAATACAGAGTGCCGCGGCAGGGGATGCTGCTCCGCTGTCAGCATGTCTCTTTTGTCAGCTGCTGGATGTGGCACAGCAGCCTAAACAGAGCTGTCTCCTCTTTATTCTGCACCAGAGCTGAGTCATAAAATTTGATTTCAAATAAAACACTGTTTATGGATATATACGATGAGAAATGGGGTCATATTGCAAGAAAATGTATTTCATAGGCTTCCTCTTGGATTGAGATAAGGAAAAAAAAGATGAAACACTTGGCTCCAAATACTCCTGTTTATAATAACAGAGAAAATTACTCATTGCCTTTGGGTAAACAGAAACCTGTGTTACTTAGGAGTAGGTCTCACCAAACTGTATCTGAACTCAAACTGCTCCAGTCGTCCTCATTATAGATTGCAGATGAAGATACCCAGTGCAGTAAGTGTGTGTGCTGCTGGCAGCAGACCAGATAGTTTGATAGGTAATGCAGCATGGTCACAATCTGCACTGGCAGAGTTTCTTCCTTCAGTCATCTGATTAACGTGTATTTGTGTCACAGTCACATGTTATAAAGCCTTTGACATCTTGCGGACAGTTTTACTGTTTTCAACATTTTTTCAGCTGTAAAATTTACGAACCAGTCGCATCACTTTACTGATGCAGAGCCTAGTTGACATCATATTAAAATGGGGGAGGGGCAATAGATTGGCTTGTCCACCCATCAGTCTGTCACACATAAAGCTGACATGCCAGTAATCAAATTTTAAGATGTTTACAGGGAATAATGCATGTTAGTGTTATTCATTTCTGACATTCTCTAAATTACTCAGATTTGCTTAATGGGGCACTGCAGTGTTTGTTTAATTATCTATATGTCATGCTCAGTATCTCAGACGCTGTTGATCAGTGGGGGAGTAAACCAAAGCATTAGTTCTCGTCTTACATACTGTATCTCACTTGATACTTTACCCTGTATCAATTTTATTTTGACTAAATCCATTCTCACTGCAGTGTGTCTCACACCAGTGAAGGGGAACTCCTCCTCCTCCTTCTTCCCTGACCACATTAATCAAGAAACATGAGGTGACGTGTGTCGGATTCTCTGTCCCACGAACATCTGCATCATTTGTGGGAAAAATATTAACCATTTATTTAATGAGAGCTTATTCCATCCATCCATCCATCCATCAGCTATACCGCTTATCTTTCGAGGGTCACGGGGGGCTGGAGCCAATCCCAGCTGACACTGGGCGAGAAGAGCTTATTCCATTATGGAATTATGGTTAAATCCTTTACTCCATAATGGGACACTGTATATATTATTTGTCTCGACCTGGATTTCCTTTCTGATTTACTCTACAACTCAAGGCACCCTCAAATACCTGGAAAGGTGATAGATGGCAGAAAGATTTGACTAACGCAGTCTGAGTGTAAGGTTATATTGGCTCAGGCACAGTGATGGACAGCAACCGATAAATCATTAGACAGTACTGTAGGCATCATAGACAAGCATTGGGTTTGTTGGACTTGTCTTCTCTGTGGAGTCAGATAATCTGTCTCCAGCTTCTTTCTCATTCAAGGTCAGAGACGATCTGTGGAGGACAGCGTTGCCTCTCTGTCAGCACTCTCGTCTTGTCTTCTCTTCTTTCCCTCTTCCTCTTCTTCGCCGTCTCTGCCGTCCTGTCCCTCTGCTGGCAGTCGTTCAGTGTAACCACTTGGCTGTGATTAATTGGCTGCTTAAAAAAAAACCCAAAAAACAAAAAAAAACATGGTCCTTGAAAAGTTCCCCTCACTTTAAAGCAACTAATTTTAGATGGAGTTTGAAGTGTGAAAGTGCATTAGTGTTTATTCGTGGATAGTGAGCACAGTGAGTTCTCTCGTTAATTGTATTGGACGGCAATTCCAAAGTGTTTGGTACTCGTGTCTGTACCGAACGTACTCTTTCAAACCTCCTCGCTGTCATCTGTTTGCAGCATTAGGACACCCTGGAGATGACTTAGAAAATACTTATCCCTTTTTAAACAAAACCTCAACTACTCTGGTGTCAGCTAAACCAGGGGCTTCTGGCTTAAATGCATTCAGCATCATATTCAAGACACATCACCTCATAAAAAAAGCATGTGTTTCTCTCAGAACAGTTATCTGCCATTGGCCTGGTTCCCTACACAGGGGGGAATAAAGTTGTCGTTTTTACAGACAACAATTTTAAAGCAAGGTTTATCTGCCTCCAGCTGCTGGATGGAAGTGTGTATGAATCTTGTTTTGCCGAATTTTGGTGAGTTGCATTGACTTAGCATGGGGTTTATCTTTCCTATGATGAGGTGACTTTACTCTGCCTTATATTTGCTTATTTGGTCTTCCTCACCTCCTGCTAAACTGACAGCCCTTTGTAGCAAAATTGACTGTTAATCAGTGTGATCAGCGTCCATTCATTTCTCCCTGCTGCCACTGACTCAGAAAACATTACATTACCTGTAACCTGACGCTTTTAAGTGAAGGGTTTGCAGTTTATTTTTCATGAAAAGCAGCATGAAGGTTTTTCCAAGAACCCCTAAGCCATAATCACCTTTACTTAGTAAATAGTCTTATGAGAGTGTTGATGTCCTTATCTGACATCCCGTTATAATATTAATTTAACAAGGAAATTATGTAATAACTCCTTTTATGGAAAGTAAAGTACAAAAGCACTGCAACAAAAAAACTTATACACTCATGCTGGGAAGACTGTTGTATTCAGCTGAGAATGAACTATATTCAATCACAATTGGCTGTATCTATTCATATGCATGTTCCAGTCTTTTTATAAACTATCTGGAATTGTCCATCTTACAGGCATGCAAGACTGATTAATCCTCTGCCACAGTTTAATCCTCACACCTCACCTCAACCAGGCATTAATTTCCCCTGGAAATGGGGGAATAAGAACTGAATATATGGCTATTTAGGAGGGAGTGTATGTGTCGAGAGAGAGAGAGGGAGGGAGTGAGGAAGAGGAGATAAATGAAGATAGAAAAAAACGAGGAGGCAAGGGCAGATTAATGGCTTTGGACACCCAGCTTTTCTCGCCTGTACCTCACTGAATCACCCACCAGCTGAGTAGATTTCAGAAGCAGGCGGCTTTGTTAGATTATCAGGACAACAATGAGTAGCTCTGCTCCCTGGGGTCAACCAATCAGCTTCATTGACCCCCACCAGCAAAGTGATGGGTTTCCCCCAGCAAGAAATAGGTTTGCTGTAATTAGACCTCCATCTTAAACCTGCTGTGTGTGTGTGTGTGTGTGTGTGTGTGTGTGTGTGTGTGTGTGTGTGTGTGTGTGTGTGTGTGTGTGTGTGTGTGTGTGTGTGTGTAGGGATGGTTTGGGGAAAAAAATAAAATTACAGATTTTTTCTGGATTTTTTTTAAGATGCTGTCACAGGAGGAAGCAAAGAGATGACATGACAACTGTCCCATGGGAATCAAACCGGGGATGTTGTGCTTACACAGCAGGTTTCAGACTGCTGGCCCACACAAACAGACAATTTCTAACTTTTTCATTCAGACAAAAACTCACGTATTTGACACCAAGGGTACAGCCTCTGTTGAAAAAGGTGGAGTGAGTGTTTGCTGTTGTTTTATGTCTTGCCTGCGCTATCTGTCATTGTGTATTGTCCCCCTCTCCTCTGCCTACCCTTGCCTCTAGGTTTGGTATGCAGGAAGCTTCGCTAAAGAGAATTTGACTGAGTTCACCCTAACTGTCGGACAATGTCTCCCTGTCTGCTGGCTCTGCGTGTTGGTGTGTGTGCGTGGATGTAGGTGTGTTAGTTTTTGTGTGACTCTCGGGCTTGTGTGTGTGTATGTGTGTGTTTCCATTAGTCTTATGGCTCATGGCTGTCCTTGGGGACTTAGATGAAGCTCTCCATCACTCTTGGAACAAGGACTGAGAGGAGAGAGAAGGGGCATAGCAGAGTAGAGGGAGGTATGAGAGAGGAAAATAGGATGGGATGATGAGACTCTCATAGTAGTGTATTGCCTGCCATGCTGGTTGTGATTGTATGAGTCACAGTATGACTGCTCACGTATTAAATAGCCAGATTTTGTTGTTTGTTTTCTCTGTTTCAAAACAATGGGAAGACACAGGAATCTCCTGTGAATCTCTGGGTGCGATGCTGCTGTCTTTTTTTTTTTTTTTTACCAAAATGTAAAACAAAACTAGCTGAATTAGTCAATTAATTTAATCGATCAATGTGAATTCAACTGACTGACGAACATTATCATAATGAATAGCTTTGAGTCAACCTGGGCTCTGAGGACGAGCATTTTTCATTATTTTCTCACATTTTATTGCTAAACAGACAAATCAATTAATTGACAGCACAACTGGCAGATTAATTGGTAATGAAAATAATCATTAGGTTCCTCCCCTAATCTGGAAGTGGATTGGTGCTGCTTGAATAGAGTATTATGGTGCAGCACCACAGGGAAAGCCCTTTATAATAAATTAGATATGGTCGGTAGTAAATGGTAAATATGTATAGGCTGTTTATCCTTTTAATTATTTATATTAATATTAATAATAATAATAATTTGCTGCTTTCTCAGCAGAATATAGCTTCACGGTGGAGAATAGCACAAATCAGACTAATGTCTTCATGCAGGTTTGAGAAAAGCAGCGAAACAAATGATTGAATCAGTGATTTACTTTAGTGCAGATGCGATAAATCACACACAGAGTGTGTAGTCTGTGTCCTGACCCTTATGTTTTGAGGGATGCTGTACCATCAGCAGATTTTCTGTTGTCATACAGTACATGATCTTTGATTGCTACAATATCACTCATATGAATTGTACTCTTTCAGATTGTCATGTTATAGTTCTTTTAAACACTTGTGTTACAGGCTGTTTTTCTAAATTGGAGATATATATATATATATGTGTGTGTGTTCTAAATCAAATTTAACATGAAAGAACTGATCCCATGTTGCAGTCATAGCTTAGCATGTTGCAGATTTGGTCAAACAGTGCACTGGACTCTTAACACAGGGCTGTAGAATTGGCACTGGGCTTTCACTCTTCATAACTGTCTGAGACTATTGCTACAAGGAAGTGCAGACATGCAGCGTGTGACTAATATATTAGATTAGAGGGAGTGTGTGTGATGGTGACCTCTCGCAAAGAAAAGGTTAGAGACCTTTGGGAGTCATCTCATCAACGGCATGCTCTTATTTTACTACAGCACTCAGGAAATGGTCTGAGGCTTCCGCAATTAATAAGGCTAATGGTTATTGGCTGGTGGCTGTTGACCAGGATATGAGTGACCTGAAGTAAACATGGCACTTCATGGGTTAACAGATCCCTTCTGGATGGAAATGGAGCTTTTATGGGAGGGAGGAACGAGGCCATTTATAGAGAGACAAAGAGGATGAGGAGAATTATACTAATGTGTCTTCTTGAATGACTGTCATTTAACTAAGATGGATGGTATAAATTTCTCTTAAGTTGCATACGTGTGTGTGTGTCTTAAGTGCGAAGGCGTGCCTACAGTATCTATTTAAAACTACCTGCAGGATTTGAGTGAGGAGAAGCTGACTTTCCTGAGGGCTGTTTCTGCCAAAGAAAGGAGGCGTGACATGGTACGTTTCAGTGGGAGGACTGTACTTCTCTGAACAGCTGAGCTCAAACCTTGTATCAGATGATTTTGCAGGAGATGTCAAGGAGGAAATCCAAATGAGGGGAATCTCATGATGTGTTATGATTCATGTGGGTGGAGCTAGACTGTGAGAGTGTGTATGGGTGGTCTTTGGCTGTGAGGATTGGTACATCCAGCTCTGGTTGTCTGTGATGCTGTTGTCCTCTCATGCTCTTTCTCTCAGGTTTTGGTGCACTGCAGCCCTGAATTCTCTCAGACGTGCTGCATTGATATTCAGGGCCTGTTTCTGATCCCCATCACTGCCCCCCCCGGTTTGACTCCCTCCTCCAGAAACTCTCCCTTTCGTTTTGTGCCTTGGTCAAGATAAATGGTTGTAGACGTTGTTCTTTAACACTTACATGGTTCACACCCCACCACAGGCTTCTTCACTAAACTACAGCTTTGCCTACAAACTAATCCAGTCAAAGTTTGTACAGTTATCCTGTCACCACAGTAATGTCACTCTATTTCAGGCCTGCTCTTTTTTGTCCAGCCTTCCTCAATTGATCTTGATTTGAATTTTTAACTAATCAGATTAGATCAAGGTTGTGTTAAAGAGACACACCTAGACTGCATATATACAACACAGTACGTATACAGTATTTGATTCTTTGGGAATATCCAAAAAGATGGCACAATTTCATCTGCTGAAGAGCTAAAATCTCCAGCAACATTTGTAGTATAAAGAATAACTTTATTGTCAGACCAGTGCATTTCAGCTTTTGGTCTTCATCAAGGTCATGAAGTTGTTTTTTATACTACAACTGTTGCTGGAGTTGTTACCCTCTTCTAAGAAAGCAAGGCTGCTTGACATTAACCATGACAGAATCCAGTCTTTCTTCAAACAGCCACATAGTAGCCTCCTTTTTTCTCTTTGTTGCAAACATTGTGCTGAACACTTCATTTTCTGACTCAAAACATGGCAGATAACCGAGGACACGTTCCTTCTCGAGCAGAACAATAGTGCAGCAGTGGTGCTACTGTACAGCATGCAGTAAAAACAGACTGTAGGTTATGTCAGTTCGTGCTGTGTATTGTATCAGCTGTCCCAGCCCGGCCCGGATGTGCCGAGCTCAGCTATGTTTAACATGTATTCATCCTAGGGGGAATAACCTAAAGTGGGGGAATGCTGCTAGTGATGCTGGTGCTGTCCAACATCATATTTGCATAACACACCTGTGACACAACAGCGGAGAGAGAGAGAGACACACAGAGAAAAATACACTGACAAAACAGAGAGAAAAAAACTGACAAATAAGAGAGAGGGAGGGGGTAACAGTTTGACACAGTGAAGCTCTGCCTCCCCTACCTCCCTCCCCTCCTCCTCCCCCCCGTTCTCTCCCTGCAAGCTGTGACAGGATGAGATGTGGGATAGTGACGTGACGGCAACATGACACAAAGCTGTTATCCTCTCCTATCGTGGCTGGCTTGCTGGATAGCCAGATGACTGGCTGGGGCAGAACAGGTGTGTTTGTGTGTAGGTGTGTGTTGGTGGTGGATGAGCCAGACACACACCTACACACACACAGGCACAGGCACAGGCACACAAAAGCTATTATGTCCTGTGGCCATCGTGTCCACTGGGGTGAGCTGTATGCACGTTTGCCTGTGTTGTTTGGGAATCCCAAATCTGCAGAAGACAAGAATGAGCCTGACAACGACACATGTCCTTGAAAGTTACCCTCCCCTCCTCTTCTTCCCTCTCTGTTTTTCCCTCATGCACTCGCTCTTTCTTAACCTCTACATCTTTCATTATTGTTTCTACCTTTGCTGCCTCCCCCGTTTTCTCCAGTCACTCTTTTATTTCTGACCTCTGTCTCCCTCGGTCCCTTTCTCCTTATTTTTCTCCATGTCTCCTTTCTCGGGTCATTTCTGAAATTAGGTTGCAAGCGTGTCTACAGTGGACCTTCTGCTCTGCTCTTGGAGCGAAATGTCAGAGAGAGGGAGGAAGAAGAGAAAGAGAGATGTAGACAAGCCACATCTGTTTCCTCCTTCTTCTTCCCACCTTCCTGTTCTCTCTATCCTCATCAATTTATATTTTCAGCTATCTGTCTTGATCCCTCTCTCCAGTCAGAAAAGCCTTGTCAAGTGACGAACAGCCTCTCTGCTATGCAGCACTGTTCTCTCTCACACACACACACCACACACACACACGCCCACCCCTGCCGCCTGCCGACATGGTACAGGCTGTGCATTGAGACAGCCCCAGCTGAGGCAGTAGCAGTGAGAGTGCAGCTTAGCGAGTCTCCACACACACACGCACACCTACACTCACTCACACACACATTACACACACACATACCGTGGTGGTTAGTCCGCCGCTGCATGTGCCGTTACAATATCATTTTTAGGCGGGAGGATTTTCGCGTCATGGTGATTGTGGTGATAACCCTGCTGCCCTGTAAGTATACGTTGTCCTTGTGTTTAAAAAAAAAAAAAAAGGTGAATGAAAAGATGAGCTTATCTGTGTTGTGTGTGTCTGGTTGTTAACTGCTTTTGATCCTGTTGGATTTTAAATCATGTTCATGTCGAGAGGCTGTGATGTGTGAATATGAGTCTGTACATGTTGTTCCATGTGGGTCTGTGGTTTGTGGGTTTGCAGAACATGGATGATATAGTAGCTCAGTATCAGTGGGCGAGGAGGTTAGGAGCAGGTGATGTGTTACAGAGGGAGAGGAGAGATACTATCTGTTCGATCTGTGTGCATCTGCCTTTATATGCATGATTTATATTCATATATGTGCACATATCTACAGTGTATATATATATATATATACATACAGTATGTCCACATGTTTTATGCATGTTATGCTTTATGCTGAACTCTGACTTTTTTAGGAGAATTGAAATCCTCTTGTCCTGTCATGTCTGTAGATGAAAATGTTTCAGTGCTCACCTCTTCACTCTGTCGGGCCATCTGTTGGCAGCATGAATTCTGCAGTCTCTCCTCTCTGTCACACTTACTGACTGGTTCTGTCATAGCAGCAGGCTCCGCTGCCGTTGCTGATCATGTGTGTTCGCTGGCTAGCTGTCTTCCCTGCATTAGCTAACTGCCTGTTTTGGCATGGCGGCTGAATTAATGGGGGAACATTATCACCTCTCCTCCTTGATCTGCGGGCCGTCTGCTTCCCTGACTGGCTCTGTGGCTGACTACCGTCACGGGCCGATGAATTAGTAATTTCACCGGCTGATTAGTTGAATGCTGTCTTGCTTGTCTTACCAAACTGACTGGCAGGGTCGCTGGCTTGTTGTCGGATTGCTTGACTTGTCAGTCAGTTCAGCAGACAGCCAGTCGGTGTGTATGCACACACACACAGAAATCCATTCAGAGAAACGTCATTATAGCTAGGCAGTCAAACAAGCAGTCAGCCATTTGCCTAGCTACCAAGTCATTCATGCATTCATTCAGTCAGCAAGTCAGTTATTCAGTCATTCATTCAGTCAGTCAGCCACTCTGTTAGACAGCCTGTCATAGGAAATTGATTGTGCCTCTGTTGGGGCTGGGATGACTGTGTGACCTCAACCATCAGCTTCACTGCACCAAGACAGCCAGACAGCTCAGAGGCAGAGTGTCAGTCCTCTTTCTGTCCCTTTCCCTCTCCCTCTGCCTTTTCCTCTTTATTTAATCTCTTTATAAAGCATATAAAACACACAGGTGTTGAGCCCGTCAGGAGAAAAGCTGCACAGAGATGTGTACAGATTTTGAGCACTGTCCTCTGAAACTCAGTGTCTTAAAGCACAGTTATAGATATCTTAACCACACATTTGATGGAGTTCTAGGATGGTTGTAGCACTGCAAGCATGGGGTGACGTACTTCACTTCTCTCTTTAAGTTAAAGGTAGATGATACGGGTCAAAAAAGACGTAAAGTCAAGTCACCATCTGTTTCTATATCCACATCAGTCCAGGAGTAAACTCATAGAAATACTGCATAATTAACTTTAACCAGTCCTCCACTTGCAGTTCTTAAATACCAAGGTTCCCTTTTCCATGTGAAGGCACTTCATACGTACACACAGAAATATCTACGTTTAGAGTATTTTGTCATGATGTTTTAAATTAAATTATTTAGAAGAACGACAGATGTGAACAAGAAAAACAAACAGCCTTCAGTGAAAATCTATACCTCGCCTGCTCTGTCATATCTCGTACACTGTAGTCAAGAGAATCTGTTAACGTCGCAGTGCATTAAATTTTGCTGTGTCATCATCACCTCTGTGTAGCATAGCGACAAACACAGTGGTAAAGAGACTTGACAGTCATTTTTCCACAGGGAAAAAAAGAAAATCTTGAATAGGAGAAATGAGCCAAGGACAGATGCTGTTAAGTATTCATTTATTTCTTCTTGTCTTGTCGGTAAGAACAAATGACAGAAGATGATGATGCTCGGTAATTTTATAAATAGCTCATTTTGAGTTTGTGAGCCTTTCTGCCGGTGGGAGAAATCTCAGAGAACAGAGGAGAGAAAAGAAAAGGAGAGGTGAGGAGGGTGAGAGAGGTGAGTATAGGAAACAAGTGAGAGGGAGGAATAAAGCTGTTATGCAGTTTGAGGACAGTTTAAATTTAATTCTTAGTCTTAATTCAGGCGAACGTTTTGAAGCCTCAGTTTTTTCAAAGGAACTGAGCATCTACAGACGGTCGTACAGTATGCTGTACAGATTGTAAACCTCTTTGAGGAAACTGGGATTTTGGACTGTAGAAACAAAATGGAGTTGACTGAAAACACGTCATGTGCTTACTTCTTCTAGATGTTTTATTTCTGCATTCATAGCTTTTCCTTATTTCTTTCTTGCTCATTTTCCCTTGTTTTTCCTACAATTTTAAACAAAACTTGGCACCATTTTACGTAAAAATCTCCTCGGTCATATCAGTCAAAAGTCGTACAATTAATGAGTGTTAATGGTCAAATTTATCAGTTAGCTCTGAGAGCCATTTGGAGCATAATGCAAACAGTTTTAAAGGGAAACTCAGTTTTACTTGATCACCACAAATGGAAGTAATAACAGGTTTTCCAATGACTACGTTTTACAACTTTATTTAAATATACCTCAAATAGCAAGTGTTCATAAGATGGGTTGAAAGGCAGGAAGTAAGCACTTGGCTGGCAGTCACTTGACACTGACACCCACTTGTGTTGAGTGTAATGTCACATTGCACACTGGATGCAACAATGAGCGTCTGTGTTTTTCTAACTGACCTTATCCAGGTGAATAGACTTTGAGTTCCATTACGTGAAAATCTGACGGCACAGATGTGTGTTTGTGCACATACACGAGACGAGCGTGTCACGCAGAGAGAGACAGTGACTAATCGCTTTTATCTATGTCTGTTCCTGACCTGCCGGACATTATATTTTTGGTGTGTTGCCTGGTGATTGGATGAGGATGTGTCCTGGTCAGTGAGGATGTGTTTCTCGCTGTGTGAAGCTGCATATTTTTGAATTTTTTTCTCGTCAAATTTGAACTGTAACCAGGAGTAGGTGAGATTTACTATGCTAAGCTTTGCTTCTTTCAAACCATGGGTGACACCTTTGTTGAGTGAGGGCAGAGTTACTGGGGACAAAGTGAAAGTCAAATAAACTCACTTATTCTGATCTCTCTGGAGTGATGCAGCCGAGGTCACATTTATGCAGATCAAATGGCATAGCTACTCTTATTCATCATAAAATTGCACTTAAGGTTTTGTGTGCTTAGTCCGCCTCAGTACCTTTCATAACTATTTTATATGTTAACATTTAAATTCACATCAAAATACAATTTTAATGAGCTTGAAGTGTTGTCAGGGTTGGGAAGCAGCAGCGTGCACTGCTGTTTTTCGGTTGTATTTTTTTGAAACTACCACTGGAGACTACAGTTATAAAATGTGTTTTTACATGTGAAATGTTGCAGTGTTATGCTTTGCATTTGTTATTTCTCTCTCTCTGCTTGAAACTCAAATGAAGGATCAGGGAGTCAAAAGTAAAGTGGCGATATGAGCTCGTATCATGTCATCACCAGCTAACATTTTGATAACGTATCACTGTGACTTTTGGTGTTCTCAACTAGCAGTCTGAAAACACACATTTGTAACAGTCCTGCTAAATGGTAGAAATGTTTGAACATGGGATCTAATTGGTGAAACATCTCTAATGTAACCAGATGTTGCTAAAATTGCAGATAAAATAGTAAATAATCGATATTAATCTCAGTTTCACTGTTAATATATATAATAATATTGAAACAAAGTGATGCTATTCATCTCATAATGTCTCATCTTCATGTAAAGAGGCTACATCCACAGGAGTATTGTTACTCATTCACCTTTTTAAAAATATTTTTTGTACGTTTCCTCCTCTCCTCCTCTCTGCTCCTCCTTGTGTCTTTAGTGCCCTTCTAGCACACTTAGCCTGCATGTGTTGAATTTAATTAGACCAATAACTCCCTCATGATTTCTACAGGCTCATCTGGAGCAAGGAGAGGGCCACGGGAGTCTTTTTTTCTTCCTGTCTTCCTGTGACCTTGCAGCAGAAAGTTAATGTGTGTGTGTGTGTTTGCACATGCATAGGAATGTGCACAGAGCATGTAGATACGTATTGGAAATCATGTGTGATCTCATTTAGTGAATACATAAATATAACTGCATGATTGTATGTATGGCTAAAATGTTTAGAGTAATTTATATCTTCATAAATACTACATTCCCTCCAAAAAATGACAAAAAAAGTCAGATTTTGTCGTCTCACAGTTTTCAGAATCCAAAATATGTGATCCTGATCATACTCTGTCAGGGTATACAAACTGTGTGTCGCATTGTGATGCGCTTATTCAGCTCTGGTTTGAGTGCAGCAGCTGCTAATTCATTAGATAAATGTGTTCTGGTGAACTAAAATGGCTACCGGTGAATCTTTTGTAAGCCTTCTCTTTTGTTCTATTAACAGTTAGATAGACGTGCTCTGCTGCGTGCATGCTACAGCCAATATTACACCATTTCACTTCCTCCTTATCTCCCCGTAGACAGCTGAATTCAAAGCCAGAATAACATCCCTGTGTCTCTTTCTATTTCTAGTCTATCTTTCTAGGCCTTACGCCTGTTGTCCTATTTTTCAGTGAAACCTGGAGCTCCAGTATAACTCTGTTTTTTCTCTGAACCAAAGATTGTTCTCCTGAAAGGAAAAAAAAACAAAAAACAAAACAGTGGCGCAAACTCATCACCAGGGCCAGATGTTTTTGTTGTAGATTTTAGTCCTGCATGCTCACTGGCACCATCAGACAGATTGTTTACAGATACCAATTCCTCACATGCACGTGTCATCCTCCACCCAGCACAGGATCCTAACAGACTCCAAATATCCCCGTAGGAAGACTCTGGCATTATATAATGAACCACTGGCGGGAAAAGAGGCAGGCAGGCGAAGGAGAAGTTCAAAGAGAGAGCAGGCAGACAGGCGCGGTGGTCTATTTAAATGCACGGAGGGAAAGAGGCAAAGAGAAAAACATACTTTATGTATGTATCTGTAGAAAGACATTAAGAGAGAGACCGAAACAAACATCAGTGGGCATTAGAATTATTTAAAAAATTTCTTGCTGATTTAAGGGCTGTCCCTCTGGAATGACTGATGTTACACCACAAAGCAAATTTATTCTGCCACGTTTTGGTTAATGCTGTATGACTGATGCTCAAACTGAGCCTGCATTAGATTGGAACGATGGCTGACAGTTGTCACAAATTACCTTGTAATTTTGAGGATTAAGGGCTTTAGTTGCTTGCTTTCCAGTTAATCTGAGACCATCAACAGCGTGGTAAATATTTGATATTTACAACTTGAATCTAGAAAAGTCTTTGAAGTTTACATGTGATGGAACAACACATTTCAAATCCAGAGATGATGTGCCACCTTCATGTTTATTTGTATATGTTGTAGCTGCACAAGAGCCTGGTTTTTCTGAGATTTAGGAAATGATGGAGGGGTTGGAACTCAGGTAGTGTCTGGTTCTCGTCTTCACTTCGTCATCACGCGTAAGCTTCCCATTTCAAACTCAACCTCAGGTGTACGCAGCGTCTGCTCGTGTAACAGCCGAGCGGGTTTGTCAGAAATTTTGACTGTCTCATTCAGTTTTATTTGGGTGATCTGTCCCTTAGTGTGCTGGTACCTTGAAGCTAAAAAAAATCTCATTGTTTCATGTTAAAAATAGACGCACTATTCTAGAAATGCTGCTCCATTCTACTCTGTTCTATTCTATCCCTTGAAATGGCAAAACAGACGAGTGCCACGCTGTTTACCTCAGGTGCCATGTGACCTGTGCGTGCCCGTTCAGCTGCACAGGGAGGACTCCTGTAAGAAGCTGTATCATGCTTTTTGATCCCCGGGTGTTTTGCGGACACAGATTAAGCAGCTTGTTGTGCTGAAAAGCCTCAGAGTGCTTCCATGAAAGAGACTTTCAAATCTAGGAACAGATGACTAATGTGAGGTCAGGATCCTGGCCCACAGGGAAACAAATGGAAGAGGACGGGGGTCAAACTCATTTAGTTTTTAACAACTGGGTTTTGTTTTTGTTGACATAGATAATTGCTCTTACTAATTAGTTCTAGATGTAGGTAGAAGCAGCATGATCAATCCTTTATATTATACCAGCTGTATTTGCTAGTGAATAAATGCTTGCAACATCACAAATATCATAATTACGGCAAATGAATCTCAGACTCTTGACATCAGACTTTTCTGAAAGTGGCCTGAAAACACGCACACATGCAAATGTTAAAGCCAGCTCCGGCGCGCTCACGTATGACTGTGCAGATTCACTCTTCTGTGACATTTACAGAGATAAGAGTGTCACTGAAGCTCTTCCCTCTTTTTTCACCAGCATATACTGGAGATAACCTCCTCGGAGATATCCTTTTTCCAAATCTATCTGTCATATATAGCATTATGTCAGAGATTTAACCCAAAACCTGAACTCACAACTTTAAATTCACAGTCTCTTCCTGATTACGCACAAGCTCTAAGCATTCAAGCTCAAAAATGATGATGACTAAGTGTGTTCTGCGAGACCTTCCTTGGTTAGAAACCCTCTGGAGCGAGTGTCAGACTCCGTGCCATTACTCCTCTGTGAGCCATATTACATGTGGACTGCACCATGTGTCATACTGTGTGTGGATTAGTAAAATCCCCATGAGCACATTTGTCATCCACTTGTTTAATGCATTATTCTCCGAAGGTAGTGAATGTGGTGGTGAAACAGATTAAAACAGACTCACTCTAGGTTTGACAGGTGGGTGAGGTTATGATACAGAGGCCTGGGAAAGTTGTAACCATTATAAAGGGCACAAGTGGAAAGGTTGACTCTATTAATGTTCATGAAGGCAGCACTTTAATATTAGAGTAAGACACCACAGGCATGGGTGGGGCAGCTTGATTTAGAAATGCTACTATCACCATGCTAACATGTTTAGCCAGTAATGTGAACCATCTGCAGTATCTTAGTTTCTCACGTTAGCATGCGAACAATTGCTATTTACTGCTAATTATAAAATACATCTGTGGCTGATGGGATATCATGAGTGTTATTTCCAGTCATAAACAAAAGTATGGGACAAATAAAAGTCATTGGATTCATTGTCAGGGAAAATACAAACTTTACACCAAACCATTGAGTAGGTGGATAAGTGAAAACTTTGACCTGCTGGTGGTTTTGGGTGAAAAGTCAGGAGATCACCAGACTCATTAGAATTCATCGAATGAGTGACGATGAATGTCTGTGCCAAAGTTCACAGCAATCCTTTAAATAGTTGTTGAGCTAGTGTGGCTAAAATAAAACCACGTACAGTAGCTGTGGCTTGTCCACATTAAATATATATCTTCATATATTTTTGATCTCTCTGCATTCTGTTAGAGAAGCTTGCAGCAGAGTCCCATCTGTTCAGCTTCTTTGAACAAAAGTTAAATATCTTGCTCATTTCCCCGTACGCGTCATGAGCTTGGCTCTGATTCATGAATGCTCGACTGAGCTGTTCGGTGTGTGATCGCGCCATTGTTTCTACCTTCGCCTCTAGTTACAGGAGTTACAGGAAAGGCTTCACCTGGCAGGGTGATATCGTACCAGTTTCTCAGAACTGAATGCAACTCTACCTTGGATGTTTAGTTTTTCCTAGAGAAGCACATGAGGCCATTGTTAATGATCTTTCTGAAAAGACAGCCAGTCTTTTAGGTCTCTAGTGTCTGATATCAAGAAACAATTCCTCCCACTGCTGTTTATTGTTCACTCTGTCACCATCTACACCAGTCGCTCCTAATTAGCAAAAAAGAAATTTTAACAAAAAGCTTTAGAGAAAAGAATTAAATAAAGTAAAGCATGTCTCACTTTACTCCTCCTACCTTATAATTTATCAGAGCTCCACTCCCCTGAGTTCCTGTGATTGACAGCAAGGTGCCGTGCTCTGCAGGAATTGAGCCGCGAGTCTAGTTTAATTGGAGAATTGATCAGAAGACACCAAAACTGCTTCTATTTTACAGGATGATTTCCTGCAGAGGTTAAAACCACAGCCTGTAAAAGCACCAGAGCATCCTCACCACTACTAATCTAACACTATACCACTATTTATTATTAGCTCATTATGTGCAGACACCATGTGGGTTAGCTGGTTTTTCAGTAATAATGACTCTGAGTATTTTTTCATGCTATATTTGCTTGTTATATTTCAATATGCTGGGCGATAAAATGCCAGCATTGATTTGGTTACAGTTTCTAATGTGCATCCACACCACTGCTCCAGGCAGGATTACACTTTACATCCATATCTCCCCTCACAGCCTGACAATGTTGCTTACGTTGTATAATGCCATTAAGTACACCCCGGACAAAGTATTCAGGTTGCGGAACAGAAAGGGTAAAAAAGACAGGATAAAAAAAGGCAGTTATTTGTTGTAAATTATCAAAGAATGACGCAATGTTAATGAAAAGATGCTCCTCTGAAAGAAGAGAGGGAGTGAGAGTGAATGTAACATCATAGACCAAAGCGAGAGGAGAGGTGACATCTGTACGCCAGCCAGGATTGGTGTGTGTGCTGCAGGAGCAAAGAAGCAAGAGGAGGCAGGTGGGAGTCAGGAGGAGAAGGAGGGAGAGTCACCTACACCCTTAACATATTATTGAGCCGCCACTTGTCCTTTTTAGGAGAGGATGTTTTTCATAGGTGTGAATGATGGCGTCCATTAGGGCGTCTCTGTTTGGACCAAAGGCTTCTATCAGTCAGCGTGCCATCCTCTGTCCTCTAACCCAGTCAGCTCACAGCTATAGGATATCATCGCCAGCTCTCACTTTCTCACTTCTCAATCTCACTCTGCAGTGACACACAGCAACCCCTGCAGCTATCGGGGTTGCCTGGCCAACTGCTTCTCTTCAAAAGAGCCTCTCACGATTTATGACCCGACGTAGGCTAAAGCACACATATACGTGGAAGTATGTATTTGAACGTGTGCGTCTCTCTCTCTCTCTCTCCACTTTTCTCTGACTCATCTCTCTCTGCTTCTTCCTCTCCGCTTGATCTTCTCCTCAGCCTGATATGAGTTGGAGCCGCAGTCCTTTTCAAGCTCCTGCACTGGTTTCCAAAATAACCTTTTTCTTCGTCAGACTCTGTCTGCTGCGCTTAGTTAGCATGACAGCTGCTTTCAACCCAATTACAGAGCACTGATGGTGGCTGAAAGGAGGCTCTGTGTGTGGTTGTTATATAACAATTCACCTCGGAGACAATATCAGTTAACGTGTCTTTCTCCCTCTCTGACTGTGTGTGTGTGTGGATATTGCAATGCGGTATTGCAGTGCAGTTGTTGTCTTATGTGCGCATGTACGTGTGTTTGGGGATTCCCTGAACATTGTGCACCACTTTAGACAATTTCACAAATGATTCACTGCAGAAACAGGCAGTGCAGTGCAGGTCACACACAACCCATGTTTACACAGTACAGCTGCTTTGTTTTAGAGTTCACTGAGGTGACTATTTGACTTCTCAGAGAGCACAGTTATAAGCCCCGGCTCTGTCATGCTGTCATTAAATCATGCATAAAGCTTCCCAAACTAAATCAGCAACTCTCTCCCTCTGTGTTTGTTGTAATTTACAGGAAGTGGACACACAATCATCAACACTTTTGAAACCCTTACCTTTGTAAAGCTAATAGCATTACATTTTTTCCCTCTGCAAATAAAAAAAAGAATCTGCTCAGTGCTACATGGTTTGAGAGGAAACTCTTCATGTCACGACACAAACTCATGACCATTTGTAAGCCTGTCATCTGAAATTATAATGTGATACTTTCCAGAGTGCAGGTGTGCAGAGCAGCTCCATCGTCATTGAAATCTCCCTGCACTATTTTTTGTCACAGGCAGGGGGGGCTATATGCCAGTGCTGCTGCCTGTGCTCCTGCTGCTGCTGCTGCTGGTGGTGGTGGTGATGGTGCAGTGGGCACAGCTCATACCTCAGCTCTGCCTCACTCTGCTCAAGGACATTTTGAGACAGACTCGCTGAGAATGCGTATGGCTTCACCGTGGAGGACAACAAACTACCCACTGCTTGTCAGACCGGGAACTTTTAATAAAAGGGGAAGCGGCAATTATTCTAGAGCCTCATTTCATCATTAACACTTGTCCTTTATCATCACAGAGCAGAACAGAGACACACAGCAGACAAATCACTAGACTTTCTATTTCTAGAAATTCAGAGTTAAGGGTGAAATCGACACTAAGATAAAATGCACAATATTATACTGCACATGATAGTTTTAATGTCTGAATTTGAACAAGACTGTCTTGACAATAAACAGAGGAAGAGAGGCTGTGATGATGATGTCATGTAGACTGAATTATATAAAGTTATAATGGGACAGCTCCGGAAACTCAAAAGTGATGCTTACTGTAAGATGAATTCCCTAAAATCAAATCCTCAAGCCTTTAAAGCCTCAGATACCATTGGAAAATATTGATAAGATATGAAGACATCTTTTAGTAATACATTAGTTGACTGTATGTACTTCTGTTTTTAGAATATATTGACTCAGGCTGCCAGTCTGTGGTGCACTTAAGAAAATAAAGTGCCCTCGCAACAACACTGTAATAGAATAAGTACTGCAGGGATGCTCAGTTGCATTGTAGCACATTGTTTTCATGTGCAACTGAATATTATGCATTTAAATAATAATAAAAAACAATAATATGACAGTCTGGCAAAGAAATGAATGGATGGTTAGAAGAAACTACTACATTTTGTGTCTAAAATTCCTGGCTGTATAGATGATTGCTGCGCTCACGTCATGTTTTATTAGCTGCAGTAGATCCTTCTGTGGGTTTTTAAGTTTGCCATAATGCAAACACTGTACATTATGTTGGTCAGATGGTCTCAGCATCTGGCCACGGAGTTTCATGTCTTAATGTGGATCCCATATGGTGTTCAAGTTCATAAAGTCCAATTAAGTGTTCTCACACTTTATGTAAAAAGCTGTTAATTATTTCAAAAGCTGCACTTTCTCCTTGAGTGTTTGATCATATGCTACTCATTACTCACTGTCAGGCTGTGGCGAGCACGCCAACAATTATGTAGACAGACTGGCAAGTAGGCAGAGAGGTAGACAGAAGAAACAGCGCAGCAGGGAGGTGTTTAGTCAGCTACAGACAGACAGGTAGCAGGAAGACAACTTCGAGATTCAATGAACGGTGTATAGACAGACAGGATTGGAAATGTAAAAGACAGAAGGCTTCTGCAAGGTGCTAACAAAATCATGAAAAGCTCTGTAACCCCGGCACTTTACTCGGCGAAGAGGAACCATTTTGATGCACTGCCTTCATCAGGGTTCCATCTGCGAATGCATATAAAACATCAACAATTGCCCTCCTTTTCCAAGCCAATGCATAGCAGCGTAACTGGGCGACTCTGTCTTTGCATTCTAAAAAAAAAGCAGAACATCCTCTCTTTGAAGATACTCAGGCATCAGCAGCACGCCTCACCTCTATCTCCCCCCCCCCGCTCTTACTACGCTCTCCCCCCTCTTTATTCTGTGATTCTGTCTCTCCCCCTTCCTCTCGCTTTCCTCCCTCCCACATCTCAATCTCCTTCTCTCTCCTGCGCATGTCATCGTAATTTAACGATAGGTGGCTGCATGCCAGCGGAATACACCACCACCACCACCACCAGTCACCTCCATCACCAACATGATAATGTGAAGCTGGAAATGCACGTGATGCTTTACGTGGTCGCTGGTGAACAGATGTTGTGGGGGGAGCTGCACTGACGTTCTGCGTTAATTTGGTCATGTAAGAACCACATCGCTATCCGCAGCTGTGTTTTTATTTCAAACACAAACAGTATTGGAGAGTATGGAAGAATGATGCAGGAAAGGTTATCAGCTTAAATCAAACTTGAGTATGAATTACACTGTAGGATGCTGATGATGCTGCTTCTCCTGATTGAATTGTTTTTAAATTAATTTATGTCTTTAAGCTCGTCTCTAAATACTCCAGTATTTGCTGGTTTCTGTTTTTATTACGTATCTGATCGATTAACTGATTAGCTGCAAAAGACAAGCTAGTATGTGAGAGAACCAGCATTACCCTCGGTGTCGAGGTACAGAGCAGATATACAGGGATAAGTGGTGATGGTGGAAGTGTCCCTCTCTCTTGCAGGTGGTCCATCTGCTGCAAAAGAGAATTACCTGTGTGATGTATTTCCTCTCCTCAGCCCATCCACTTGATTAACCATTCAGGCACACAATTAAACACACAAACACACACACACACAATTTCCTGTGAGAGCATTTGTTTGCTTTCATTTGACGTTTTTGGAGGATCTGGCCGGCACAGATGTCTGCCTTGGCATGCAGAGAGTACCGCCAACATTGATTGGACCTGATCAGCCAGGCGGAGGAGGGGGGACAGCATAAAAGGTTGGAGAAAAAACAGAGAGGAAGAGGTAGTCCTGCCCCATGCTGTTCTTTTGTTTGTTTAAGAAATGGAGAAATGGTCCAAAATCCAACTAAGTTAGAATATGTTATGTTTCATTATTAATCTGTAGGTGGAAAAAACACATTTGCCTTAGCTGGAAAAATGCTCTCCTTAATCTGGTGTACAGAAATGTTTAGCAGGTTTAACGGGTCACACCTGTCTAGGTGACATTGCCAGCACTATCTAACTTTGTCACTTCAGTAAGGGCTGACGCTCATTAACACACAGGACTGGTTCCTGTGGAGTTACAGATGTGTAGTCACATGTTGGCAGGGTCCCTCGCCACCCTGCTGTGACAAGGTCGCTGCCCCGCTGTTCCTGAGCGCACAATTGTGTCTGGTCCCAGCTCCATCTGTATCATCATGCGTGATATTTTAGACTGGACACCTTGCTGACTGTGTCAGAATGTCACTGGGTTTTATCTGTTGCTACATGAACTTACTGTTAATCCCCATTGCTGCTTCCAGACCGTCAACAAGGTAACTGCTATAACACAACTAACTGATCTAGCATCAAGATATCTTTAGATCCTGGGACAGGAACGTCTCCTATCCTTGAGAGACATGTACTCATAGTCATGTTAACTGGCCTCTCTATGACTGTGGATTTTTATTCTTGCATGCCAACAACAAGGTGTCTGTGTGTAGTTTAAACATGTTGAAAGCTACAGGTTGCACCAGCAGTCACAAGGAATATGTTAAAATAACCAGCTCACAGCTGCTCGCTCTTGGCTGGTTTCACTTTTGATTTACCTCAGACTAGACATATCACGATTGTTTATTGATTGGATTTGATTACTTTTGGTATATTAAACTTTCCTTTTGCGTAAAGCATTGTTTAATATGACGTTAAGCAGATGCGAGGGCACACTAATTGTACACTAAAATCTCTCATTGTATGACTGTCGTTGGTTTAATGAATGGAGTGACCAGTCACTGACTTAGCTCCCCTGTACACGTGCCACATTTTATTTTTACTGCTTTATTGTTGTGTTATGAGCCCTCGGGGATCTCTCCTAGAGGAATTAATACTGTGCATCACAGATGATGGAGAGACAGTATAGCCGGAGAGTTTTTATGCTGTAGTGTTGATTTACTGTAGCGTTCAGCGTGATGCAGCGCAGCAGCACTTTGATCCCCGGTCTCCCCCTGTGTGTGTGGGTGGTGATGGAGGGCAGCTGTGAGCCACAGGTTCACTTTGGATAATAATATTAATAGCAAACCTTATTTAGATCCCTCCAGTGAGGAAGTGATCAATGTGTGCCGTGCAGGGTCACAGATGTCATTGATTAAAATTCAAGGCAAACTTGTAAATCACTGGTGACAGATCGATAGTGTTTTGTGCACTGTTTCTGTTTGTTTCATCTTCTGTCAGCAAAACTCATGGAAAGAGTAAAACTAACAAACTGGTCCTGGTAACACATAATGCTTGTGTTACAGTGAACCTGGGCACTGGTGTTTACTTTGAGCACTAGTTCTGTAAATGCTCACTAGTGCATCAAGTGAATTGCAGTCTACCACCTTAACACCGCACAGGTCTCTTTTCTGGGCCGAGTGTAGCTCCAAGGTGACAACAAAACAAGAGGCAGAGGGGGATGTATCACCATGGAGCGTCTGCATAGGAGAGGTCACTTACTGTAGAATGAGAGAGAACTAGCGGTGAGATAGCAGCAGCAGCAGCAGCAGCTCCACAGCTCAGCCCACCCTCCCTGTGACAGTGCAGCGTTACGTGCTGCCTCTCCGCTTTGTCGTCAGAGCAGCCCCAGCCTCCCACCCGCGCACAACTCCTCTCCGCTCTGCACCAGAAAGGAGCATCCTCTTCTCTCCGCCCTCCCTCCCTTTCGTATCCTATCTCTCTCTCTCTCTATCTCTCTCTCTCTCTCTCTCTCTCTCTCTCTCAGTCGGTGTGTCCTCAGAATGAGGTTAGCAGCACCAGTAGCAGCAGCAGCAGCAGCAGCAGTAGATAGAGACAGCAGAGCTACAGTTACTGCAGCAGCCAGGAGAGGCTGTTCTTCAGCTGTGCACCATCTACCGCTGCATTCACCCCTGCCCTGAGAACGCAACGCTCATCCTTGTGCTCTCTCTCTCTCTCTCTCTCTCTTTCTCTGTGTCGCTTTCTCCTCCTCCCTCACCTTCTGTCCTCTTTGAATTCATCTCTTGAATTCGACTCTCCCTCTCCCTCCCTCTCTCTCTCTCTCTCTCTCTCTCTCTGTAGCAGTGATGGGGAAGACCACCATGTAGAGACAGAGAGGCAGTAGAGGCAACAGCAGAATAGCAGCAATGGGAAGCCACACATGGAGCGGTTCTGGACTGCAGCCGTGGTGAGCCTGAGACCAACAGGACTTGTAACCACCATCATTGCCCTTCTCAGGACCTGACCACTGGGGCTGTCCAACGCTCACCTGGATGCTCCCCACTTGTGTTTCATCGTCCCCTCCTCTCCTTGCTCTCTGCTGCTCTTTCTCCTCTTCTTCTGTTTCTTCTCTTTGATGTTTTTTTTTGGTCTGCTGATATCTGACAGTCTCTCCTGAAACAGAGAAGCTGCTCATCGATTTATCCCCTTGGATTTTTTTCCCCTTTTTAATCTCTATATCTGCCTACCTACAAGTGGCATTCTCTTTTTCCTCTTTTTTTGGTTGTTGTTGCCTGCTTGATACCTATTTTGGATTTTTTTGGATGAGACTGAGCTCATCTCTCTGTTGTGCAAGCTTTTTTGATTGATCTCTAAGCAATAACAAACACTAATCTAACTGACTTGACTAGCTGACACCATGGGGGACATGTCCAACAGCGATTTTTATGCCAAGAACCAAAGAAACGAGGGCAACCATGCGGCAGGCTTCGGCTGCTCGCTCATGGACCTGCGCTCGTTGATGGAGCTGCGTGGCACAGAGGCGGTGGTCAAGCTCCAGGAGGACTACGGGGGCGTAGAGGGACTGTGCAAACGACTGAAAACCTCACCCACAGAAGGTGAGTCCCCGTGCTTGTCTGTGTGTGTGCGTGGGTGTGTGTATATGTGAATATGTGTGCAGCGGTGTGTATTGCATGAAGGACCTCGTCTTGAGGAATGTGCTCTTCCACTGTATATTGAGCCGATCGTAAGATTGATGGCAGGTAGATTTACTGTTGCTTTGGACATGGATCATTATTTACTCGGCTCACCTGCTTTATTTGATATAAAAACCACTGGTAAAAGCACAGACATGCAGCGACTCTGTAAAGCACCTGGAGAAATGCGTAAGCACAGCATCACAACAGCAGACAGAGGAGGGAGTCCCGTTTGAAGGGACTAATGAAAATTCTCCTCAGCCAGCCAGTGTTAGAGCTGTTTAGTATGCATAGAAATCTCTCTGGACAGTTTAGCCCCCCTCCCTCACTCTCCCTCCCCCACACAAGCCTCCCCCCTCCCTCCCCTCCACCCTCCCTTGTCATTCTCCCATCCTGTCAGCCAATCAGCCGTAGCCTTATTAAGGAGCAGGTCTCTGGGGCAACACGGTAGAGGTTTTGGCCACGTGGGATGTGCTGTGGCGTCTGCAGCTGGGTATGAGTGGAATGAGAAAGCAAAAACCAAACTCCATACGTCTTTCCTATGTATTTATTTTCTGTTTAGTAATTGGAAAACACAGTAAATATTTTCCTTCTGCAGTAATTTCTACTTGTACATCTACTAAACTGAACTCCTGCTAAACTACTGCAAGTGAGTTTGCTTGTATAAAAATACAGTATTTTTCCTTCAGAGACTTGAAGAAGAAATAAATAAAACCATAGTTTGTGGTGATGTGAGCTCATTCAGCTACCACCAGCAGAACCTCTGAAATATGCACTTTGTATCACATAACTATTCAAATATTTACTTGCACATTTATTATTTAAATGCCTCAACTTATACTGTGTCCATATATTTCATTAAAGTAGGAAGTACAGAGGGCATATAAACATTAACCTCTTTAGTGGCCACATCAACAGTGTTGAAAATCCTCCTCCTCCCCTGATGCCAGGATCAACAGTCAGTATTCATGTAGTGTCACCTGTGTGACATCAGAGGTAACCTGTAACCCTATAGGCTGACAGTCACAGAGGATTGTGTTTCCTGGTCTTCTCATCCAATAGCACCACTTCTAGGTAAGCTGGTGGTTAATGCACAAGACACTACTGCACAAAGAGTTAATGAGATGAGTTCAGAGAATCAAAGAGATGAATAAAGAGTGAAGTAAGAGCACTGATGAACACTGAGTCAGAGACGGGATGCAGTGTCTGCTGCTCATCAACATGCCTGCAGTGTTTCAGCAACACTGCAATGAAACTGAGTTTGAACTAGCAATAAAATTATCATAACAGACATAAAATGATAATTTCGTATTCCCATTCTCATAAGCATTCTGATTAGATACGCAAACGTTACTGTTTATCAGCGGGCTAAACACTAACTCAGGATCATGGCCTGCAGACTTGCAATAAAGCTAAAATTAAAGTAATTAAACTTTTCAAGTAGAATTAGGAATATTGTAATTATTAACATGCTCTCTAACACTGGTAATCTGATTTGTTAAACCTCACATTTCACCAGTCCTGACACTGAAGGGAAAGTCCATTATACACTTTATTATCTTAACAAAAACCAATAAATAGTATGTCAGTATTTACTTCCTTTTTGTTATAGACTGAGTCATAATGATACAGTTTATTAAATGTTTGCCAGTGCATTTCTATGCAAACTTAATTCATGGTGACAATGTAAAACTACAGTCTAGTGGGTAAAATAATAATCATAAAAAATGTCTTAAAGAAGCAGCTCAAAATGTGTAGATTATTCGAAACACTACAATCTCAAATGAGCATGTGCTATTGATTATTTTCAGATATGTTGAATTTAATGGATTTACATGATGAACGTGTTGTGTATCGAGTGCAGTTTGAATAAACAAGCTGCTTCCATGTCATTTATTTAGTCATCATTTTCACTATTTAACAAGTCCCTGTGTTCTGGTTAAAATCCTGCCCAGGATGCCCCCCCCCCTTCCTCTCATCCCTGGTTAAAATTATTAATCGTTATAATTAATTATTTCATCTCTCGCTGGAACGTTCACTAAGTGGAAACTGAGTAATGTTATCTGTTGCCTCTATTTGCATTAGAGATCCCAGGTGTCTCCATGTTTATGCTGTGTGGTTTCTCCACAGAACATATGTTACCTCAGAAATATGATCATGGTATAATTATCCTTCAAGGTATTCTGTATTGCTTGCTGTCATCATGTGCGGTGTGTGTAATGTGTGTGTGTGTATATGTCCCAGGGAGCTGTGTTTGATGGTAAGAGGCCCTGAGCACGGTTGACCTATTAGCCCTGCATGCTATAGCCTATACCAGCTCTTTCACATGATACTAACAGTTCATGAATGGTCGTACTCCATTATGCACCATAAATGCGTAATGGCTCTGTAAGTATAGAAATGCAACCAGTGAAGAGGTCGTGCCCTTGACCGCATGCATTTAGATGCACCCGGCGCTATGCTGCTGCAGCATTGTTGCTACAGTACATGAAGCTTTACAGTCCAAACTCCAACAACCACTAACGTTTGAGAGCCTGTTTATTTATTCATCTGATGAAGAATCTTAGTAGTTAAATATATGAAAGACGTAGGCCTGCTAAATGAGCTTTTACATACACCACACGTTGTGTATGTTGTAGCTTTTAAGAAAATAACACAGCACATATAATGCTGTAGCCATGGTCTGAAGAAACATAGCTCCATCGTTAACTCTAAACCTTTCAGGAGCTAAAAGAAGCTTCCTTTCTTTAGGCATCATTATTTTTTATCTCCTAAACCCACAGAGGAGGAAGGTAATTTGCAGATAAAACATATAAACCAGGACTCCTGTTTTCCAATCGATATTCCGTAGAATACCGTGACACATAATTATGATGATGATTAAACGCGCCCTGGATTCTCTGGTTCTTACCCTCAAGTTTCCTCAAGTATACCGGCACCCAGGATGTAGTTACCTCTTTGTTGCCTTGTAGGTGACTGCGGGGTGAAGGAGCTAGCATTTCCCCCAAGGCAGCCAGCGGGCGAAGGGCATGAGTCATTCAGTGGGCTAGATGGGATGTCAGGCCACAGCTTAGTTTCCGAGAAGGGATGCTGCTCGGGGTATGACCTGTTTCTTGAGAGAGAAAGGAAAAGACAGTTGGTGGGTGCTCACAGTACAACTATTTTCTCAAGAGATCAGTGGAGAGCTGCGGCACGTCGGCAGGTCCTCCTGGGCAGGGAGCGGGGAATTGTGAGAGTGCTCAGGGCAGAGCCATTCCTCGAGGGTCGGGAGGATGAAGAGGTGCTCAGGGCACTGATAGTCTTTGATGTTGTGGGATAGGGAGGGTATGAGGGTACTTAGCCAGACCTTGCAGGAGAGGAGAAATAAATATAGATTTGTGTGGAAACCACATTATATACAAGGAGTCTGTCCACGCCACAGAATTACAGAGGTGAGAATTTCAGGCAGCTTGGATGGAATAACATTTTAGAGGAAATGCAGCAGTGAGTGGTGTTAAAATTTGCATCTGCATCAGATTATTATTATTTTTTGTCTTAGTTGTGGGAATTTTAACTGTATACAGTTGAACCCCAACCATCACTCCTAAAAGACAGGTCCACTGTCTGCAGAGCTGTACGTCTCTATGACTTGACACACCAAAGTGATGGGATGAAGTGTTATCTCATGCGTGCCGAGGGGAGATACTGCTAAATACTAATTAATACAGCAGAAACAGGAACTGAATCCAAGAGTAAAATTCAGCAGTTTTTTTCTTTTTAATAACTTATATTATACCCAGCCTGGGAATAAGCCATTTTATTTCCAACCAAGCAAGTTCCTTCAATTTCATATCCTCACCCTCACCTCTTTTCCTCTAATATATTTTATTTGCCTCTACAATATCACCACGCCTCATTTCAGTCTCCTTACTACCACCTCCTCCCCTCCACCCACAAGTTTGAAGACCAGATGTGTACTGATATCATAACCACACCAAAACCATATGTAAAATGTAATGATCTCTAACCTAACATAAACATTTCTATCTTACATCTAATCTAAAGATATTAACACCTTCACCTCAAGCCTCAATCTCTTCTACATCATAGAGTTATGAAGATAATAAAAAAAGAGACTAAAGTCCATGTTAAGAGTTAAAGTAGATGAGTTTCCAGCCTCTATGCTAAGCTAACTGGCTGCAGCCACATGTTTACTACACCTTCTCATCCAACTATTGGCAAGAAGGCAAATACCTGAATTTGTTGTTTAACTATTCCTTTAAAAAAACTTTAAAATGGAAAATAGTTTAGGTGCCGTCTTCTCTCTTCAATCTTCTCACTTCCTACCTTCCTCTCTCCCTCCAGACCTCCTCCTCATCAACCCTTCCACCTGCCCTTCCTCTCTCTTTCTTTCTCCCTCCCATTATTCTCTCTCACCACACCTTACCTCTCCTCCTTTCCTTCTCTCTCCTCTGCTCCCATTTCTATTTCGGTGTGCTGGTCGGTCGCTGGTATCCCAGTGGGCCTGTGTGCAGCGTAGCCTAAATAGACCTGCTCTACATCCATAACCTTCATCATCTCTCTCCTGCTCTCACTTCTTCAACTTGGAGTTAGTAACAATGTAAACCTGCTGGAAAAGTAGCACGCCGTCTCTAAAGCTCTGTATATAAAAACGTGTGTTTGCACTTCAGTTATTGGTCTTTAGTTTGATATTAATTAATTTTTCTTTTCAACAAAGTCACCGAGTGTTGAGCTGCTTCACTTTTTGTAACACAGAGCATTGTAGGTTTTGACAAGTAGAAAAATTGGCGTGCAGAAATGCAGGTGTGTATCAGTAGATTGAGGACGGTTGTGTTTCTAGCAGATCCCTGATGGGAATCCTCCTGCATTGCTCGTTGTGGCGACAGTGGTGGATGGTGGCCAGATGATACATCATACATCGTGCCTGTGTTTCTCATGGGAGGAAGGTTGTTACTGGTTCTTGTGTAAACAGTCCACTTACTGTGGCGAACACTTGACTTGTTCATCAGAATGTGATTCAATACCACACACACACACACACACACACACACACACAGTGTACAGTTGTCCATCCAGCATCATACGTAGCCCTGTAGTTTCCCTCTGTAATATAAAGACAGTGCTGTGCTACTATTACTCGTTTTATTCCTCCTACATATTGCTATCTTCTGTTCCCATGACGAGGCCTTTATGACTTCTATACATAACTCAGGAAACTGTTCTCCCCACTCATCTGTCATCCGCTTCCTCTCACCTCCTCTCCATCCTCTCCTTCTCCTTCTTTCCTCTCTGTGACTGCAGAGTTTTGGTTGCAACACTCCCTCCGCTCTCCCGTTTCGTCTCCTCGCTTTTCTCATTTTCCTTCATTCACACCCATCCTCTCTCTCCCCTGCCCACCCCCCACCCCCTTTTTTTCCTTCTAATCTTTTTTTATCCCTCCCTTGAAATAAAGTCCACAGTTCAGTCTGTGTGCCTCTACATTTCATCACATTCTCCTCTTCTATTCTTAACCCTTCTCCTCCTCTCCTCTCGTCCGCTTGCCTCTCATCCCACCTCTCCTCCTTGCTGTCTTTCTTTTCCGCCCTCCCTCCATCCCTCTCTTCCCTGATGATCATACTAATCGCGTCCTCCAGTCGCAGCACCACGAGCGCGTTCCCCTCTGACGCAGTCTATTTAATCTCTGTCCCACAAGGGATCTCTCACATGGAGCCGCCGTCTCTTTAATAAGGACAATTTCTCCTGCGCTGCAACTCCTCTCCTCCTCCTCCATTCCTCCTCCTCTCCTCCCTGCCCTCCCTTTTCCTCCCCCTCCCCTAGTGACTCTGTAAAAGAGGTAGAAAGAGAGCGAGAGAATGAAATAGGAGGCAGTGAAGAAGGGAGAGAGAGATGGCTCTCAGAGGACAGATTATAAATGATACACAGCCATTTTGCTCTGTGAGGGAGCAAAACCACATCGTGGGCAGACACACACACACAAATACACACCACTACTCACACAGGTGTTCCTCTGCAAGTGTAGTAGCAGTGACCTTGGCGCAGGCAGAGGCAGTACTGTGGCTCGGTGGTCAGTCACTCTGCATTAGCACTCTATATGCAATATTAAGAAGATTTACAAGGGAAAGGAATGTGCAGCAGTCTGAAGGAGCGGTTCAGTTAATACTGCTGTGTCTTAAAAAAGCCAGATTTTATTCTTTGTAGATCAATAATAAGTGCTAATAAAATGAAAAGGACTTACATTTAGGGTTTCCACGACACACACTCAAATGAAAAGAGGAATTTCTAATTCATACACACTCTCTGAGAAAGGACATTTTATCTTTGCAGCTTTCTACAGGTTTAAACTACAGCAAAGATGACAAAGCATCTGATCTTGTGTTAATGTGTTTTCACCTTGATATTCGGTAAAAATGTTACTTACAGTAAATACTGGTTAAAAAGCTTTTCAGATTTCATCTTTTATTAATCATGAAGGACCCATCCGCCAGACTGTCATCCTGAAAACTGCCCAAAGACATCAAGACCAATCATCTTTTCAAGGGCAATTTACTGTAATATACAGAATCTGGGCGCTTGATAACTTACTGTAAACTGAAAAGCCCTCCACCCTTCATCAATGACTTTCCAACAATTTATTATCATAACTGCAGATTCGATGCCTCGACATAAAACAAGAAGCTTTGAAAGCTTTTCCAATCTGGCAACATAAACAATGATTTTGGTCGTGCAATTTCCTGCTCATCCATTAAGCATTAATAAAAAATATTGATCATCAAGATCGCTGTTAGTAGCAGCCTATAAAACCTCTGTACGCCTTATGGCGAAGCACAGTATGCCCTGTTGCAAAGTGGTGCCAATTTTTTAATTCTGCGTAATGCAAAAGGATGAGCAGGTTTAGGGAAAAAATCATAATGGCTTGTGGTCATTTCCACTGGGACGTGTTGTGAAGTGCCATCACTTCTCAAATGCTTAGGCTTTCATATCAGGGTTTGATTACTGTCTCTGGAGGAGTACACTGTGGGCCCGATTCCCAGACTGAGATTAAACAAGGTCTTTGACTAAAACAAAATTTATATTAGTTAGCTGTCCAATGAAATTCAACCTTAGTCTAGAACCGAGCCTAATCATTGTTCAAGGAACTGACCTTGAATGTGCAAATTATCAGGAAACTCTGCCTCTTTTCATCAATAGTGCAGCCCGTCAGCTGAAAAGCCAGTAGACCCTGTTTGTTTCCCTCATCACAAATATACTGGTTACAATGGAAGGATGAACTAGAGAAGGTTTTTTATGTGTGAAACAGTTTGCGTCGAAAAAAGGCTGCAGTTATATCAGGAGGATGTGAAAACAAACAGTGAAAACTTTCTCCTATTAAATCTCTGCTTGTCAGAGGGATTGTCACACAGACATATATGGACACACACACACACACACACACATGCGCGCGCGCGCAGATGCTGGACATGGCCGGCAGTGAAGTCAGCCGTCCCAAGAGATGCCTGACTGAATTAAGAGGACAGATGCCAAAAACCAGACTCTGCTGGCCTGTTCCCATGGAGCCTGGCGCTGACTCACAACAGTATACAGTACAACTGCCTGTGTGAGTGTATGCTATATTATACAGATTGGTATACAGTAGACATGACTAAGAATGTAAAAAAAACGTGGTAGATTCCAGACAGGACAACACATTTCCTTGAGAAACTACGTATTGTGGTCATAGACGAGAGGGCTTTTCTGGCTGGGGCAGTTTTTGTGTGAGTCCCTCTTCTTGTTTTTTATAATTTAAACTATACACTCCTGATTGATGGTGTTTGTTGTGACAGGTGAGAGGGGGGTAGAGTTTTGCTCAAGGGCACTTGAAGGAAAGGACAGGTAGCCATTGAACCCCTGGCCCCCTCCAACTTTCAGAAAGTGTCACCAGCTGACATCTCCAAGTGCCTCTCTGTCCCAGGTTGCTGTCACACACTTCTCGTCCTCCCAAATGTCCTGAATCTGAACTGGCTGCTGGAGGCCAGCAGTGTGGATAGCGAGCTGACAGGCATGGCGATGCTTTTAGCTGGATATGCAGAGTCCCGGGCTATAACCGGCTTGTTTCCCTCCATGTCAGCTCTTTTCCTGAGTTGACCTCTCTCCTCTCTCTTCTCCTGCTGTGGGGCAGAACGAGGGTGGTACCGCTGCTGCCAACACAGACAGACAGCATTTCCATCTCAAGGGCACACAAACAGATACAGTCCTGGACCAGATCCAGCTCTGCCTTGCTCAAGGGCACAGAGAGCGGCAATCTTTCAAATTTGAGTTTAGGCATGTTGTAGAGGAGAACAATCCATAACATCCGAGCAGCAGCAGAAAGGAGTAACAGAAACGTGGATACTGTCTTGCGCTGCCTTTAGAATTTTAGCTTGAAGTTTATCCTTCCATGCCTTGCCCATTGGCATACGGGAAGCAGAAACTAAGCCTGTTTAGTCTTGCTCAGGGGAATAGGGATACTGCTACAGAGATAGTCACACTTACCCAAGGGCACAGATCAAAGCACCAAAACTCAGACACTGCCTAATATGCAAACACATCATTTCAGCTCCTACAGTGCACTAATCTGCCCCTTCTCTTGTGACAGGGTTACTCAGCGATTGCAGTTTTATCCAGTGTACAGTAGAAATACAGTACAGCAGGTTAGGCTGACCGTCAGAGGTTAAAGACGTGTTCAGGTCCTTCACAAACCCTACAATTCTGAACGCAAACACACAGGAATGTGTTGGAGCAGATATTTTCAATATGTCAGACTATTATTGTAGAAGTACTGAAACAATTAAAAGATTAGGAAATGGACAAAAAAATTAATTGTTGATAATTGTGTTGATTGAAGAATTATTCAAGTTGTTTATCAAAGGAAACTTCTAAAATGTTTGTTGGTTCCAGCTCCTCAAATGTGATTTGACTTTTCTCTGTTTTATATCATCAGAAATTTCAGTTTTGAACCCTTGGCCTAAAAAGAAAGACAAAACAAAACAAAAAGCATCACGTGAAACTCCGGTAACTTGTGATGGGCATTTTTCTCTTTTAAAAAATAAATAAATAAAGATACACAACAGTTGCAGCCTTTTTCTGTTGTGATACATTCTGTCTTCTAGTCTAAAACAAATATTCCTCTGTCACAGTCAGTGCTGCTGCTGCTGTAGTGTTTTTTTGCGGTACATAAAATTTAACCTTGCCAACTTGACCTGCCTTAAATTAGTGGAATATGGAAAAATCTATTGTGTTGAACACAGTACGTGTGAGTGTAAGTACGTGTGTTTCATGTCAGGGATATTAAAGAAGATGCAGCCATCCATTTGTGCACCAGATGGAACTTTTTGGATGGGATTTCATGCGCTCAGTCACATCACAGTTCAATCAAAATGTTACTGTGAAGCACAAACAGAGATCAATACTCTGTCAACGCTGCACTGTAATTTCCACACAGTGTAAACTCTCGTTACATTATCATGAGTGTGTTGAATTATTAAAAAAATATTATATGCTTTAATCTGTTAAAGTATGTCTTGATGTTGATGTTAAAATATGTTCATGAATTATTATTATAATTATCCAGATATATTTAATTCAGTTGGCATTTGTGTGTTTTTCCTGCAGCTCCAAGCAGTCAGATAATAAGGGGCACATTAGAGTATGTAGATTTCCCTTACCTGTCATGACTATTTCATGACTCTCTCTGGTAGTTTGAATTTTAATAGCTGTCCCTATTGTGTCCGGAGCTTATCTGAGCCCCTGGGTGAAACCAGAGACTGACACCCAGATGGGAGACAGCAGATAGACCACTGTCACTCTCCCTTTCAGCCTCTTGGCCCTGGACGCTCTCCCTTTTCACTCCCAACGGGGGGAAGGGTTGCTGAGGTGTGTGAGTGTGCAAGCATTGTGTTTGTGTGTAATTGGAAATGTTGGGAGTGTGTGTGTGTGTGTGTGTGTGTGTGTGTGTGTGTGTGTGTGTGTGTGTGGGCATGAGGGAAAATACAACAGCTCCTAATCGGCGTGGTTGGCTTAAACCTCAGAATTACAGAGTCAGGAAAAATTTAAGTAGCATTCTTCAAATCTTGATTTTCCAGTGTAATACAATAGAGAACCTTTACTGTCTTCTTAGTAAACTGGGAATTATTTAAAATTAACAAATGATTCAGAAGCTTTCATGCTATTAAACTTGTCATATTTGTGTAGTCGCACATGCAACTGCTCGATGTAACTGCACTGACAACATGGTCTCACATGAGAGGAGTCATAACAGGTGTGTTTCTTCCATCTATGAGTGAAAATGACAGACAGGCAGATGAAAACAGGAGGGGTGGGGCTGTTAAAGCTAAAGCCACAGTGTCCATAAGGTAGAATCCACAGATGGATAGGAGGAGATACAGGGATTGACTGAAGTCATGTTTACTTGACAATTAGTTGAATAACATGGATGGATAGATGAATGAAAGTCAAACTAATGATGGATGGAAGGATGGAGGAATGCATAGGTAGATTGATTGATTGAATGGTTGAACAGTCTGGAATTACAGGCTGAAGTTACTGACCCCATTACACTTTGCCCTTATCACTAAGCAGTTGTGTCTAAACACGCTCACACACTCTCACTATCTCTTTCTTTCCCACACACACACACCTACACACTCACACACACACAGAGGCTGTAAACAGATGTCTCATTAACGTTGTGTCCACATCTAGGGCAGTCGGGCCAGCTAACATTACAGTGTTTGAGGCTCAGATGGTGGAACAGACACTAAATGACTAATAAAGACTCATATTTTTTTCCATTGTTTTTCACTTTTGACCACTGGTAGTAGGTTGAATAAACACGTCTGATCCCACACATGCATGCAGGTATACCAGGTGAAGATGAGAATCACAATATTTGTTCTCTGAATATTTTGAGGAACGCTTTTTTTTCTCATAAGAAATTTACAGTTCAGGCAGTTTTTTCTCCTTTATCTCTCACACATTAGATTTATTTACACTGATCTTCTGTCATTTGTTGACACAGTATAAGGAGAAATTAGGAGCACTTGGTTTGATGCGGTGGATCCTCCCACCGATGCAAATACAGCAGAGTCGTTACCACATGAGAACGAGATCACACAGAGGCGTAATCTTAATACGATTAATCGTGCAGCCCTAATGCACACACTCGGTATATTTCCTTTTATGTAGATCACACGCACCTCGGACAGCACAGACGCACAGATCCGTGATATAAACTGGACCTCACCCATGCACAGAATTTTTTACACAATAATAGCTATTTGAAGAATTTTGAAAAGGACCATATGCACCGAAACCTTCATCCCTCATGAGTCACTGTCAGCTTGTTTCAGTTTTTTCCCCTCTGTGCTGCTCTTGATGTGCTACTTGCCAGGCCTCCAAAAAAGATTTTGTAAGAGGTGTAAATTAAACCTTTGGGTATTCAAATTCTGTGATATGAGCAGCATACACCAACCACAGCTATTGGTTTTTTGTTGTTGTTGTTTTGTAATAGAGAGTAGAGGCCTGTTTTTCTTGCATAACATTACATAATCAGCTTTTTCTTCACAACATTTTAAAATAAAAAAGCAAAAAAAAAAAAAAAAAACAGGAGGTATCGTCATAGAAACAAAAGAGCCTGTGTACTTTGGGTCAGAGCATTAATAGCTTTAAAATGAATGTGAGGTGCATTATTCAGTCTTTCAGACCTGAAGGTTTTGTTCCATCTTCATTCAGTTGTCACTATACGAGTCTCCTCCCTAGAATTTGTGTCGATATATTCTGCAGAATAGGATTGCTAAGTAATTATCAGTTATCCTGTGGAGTGAGTGGTGTGTGCATGTATGTGTTTGTTTGTGTGTGTGTGTATATATATATATATATGTGTGTGTGTGAGAGAGAGAGAGAGAGAGCTGTGAGCTGTGTTCTCTCACTCCACTCTGCCATCTCTCGCATGAGTCAGACTCATAGAGCACAGTGCCTGACAGCAAAACTCACCCACTTGTACAGCTGCCCCCACAGACTCACACACACACTCGCTTGCACTCGCTCGCACACAATTGCATATTTTATTTTCGGTATTTCAACATACATTTTAATTTGGGTTGTTGTGTTAAAAACTGCTCTGGCGTTTGGGTCTTTTTATAGAAGACGCAAATTATGTTGCAGTCATGTTCAGATGCAGCGGCTTCTTTGTCTTAATAATGAAAGAACTAAAACTCTAAAAGGTTTTTTTCTTTAGTGGTCAGCAGTGTTGTCAAAATCAAACATAATTCAGCTCTGGTGAATGTGCACCACCTTTTTAAAGAAGTCTTAAAGCAACAGTGCCACATTTCAGGAAGGAACAGTGGAAAGTGCTCGCCTGGCTTTGTCCACATGCAACAAAATTCACCTACAATCGCCTCTAAACCTCTCTAATTACACACTATGTCTCATATAGTAAATACAATTTGCCAGGGATTATGTGCTGGATAATTTGTTGGCGTCGTCCCGCCCCCCCTCCATAGCTGTATGGATTAAACAAACGAGATATAATGTCTTAATTACTGATGAATTAGTGTCTTCATGCTAAGCTAAGCTAAACACATGCACACATGCTCCGCACAGGCGTGAGTGTTTTCTCTTAAAGAGAGTATTTCTCAAAATGTCAGACTGTTCCTTGAAGTATTTTTCCTGTAAAAGCAGTAATCATTAGAGTTAGTTTCTCTCGTATCAGACCGATCTATCATTTTGTCCACACGAGCAGAAACACACCATAATAGGTTGTGGTGTGGTGTGATAAGAGCAACGCTCATATGAAAACAGACACACACATACATACAGTACACTCATGATGGGAAAGACATGGTGTCACAAATTGCTCAGTGTCACTTTCCAGTCCATTACCTTCTAGATGGGGCTGTCCACAGGGGAATGAATGATAGATCCGTGTGTGTGTGTTTGTGTATCCATGTTCATGTGACCCCCCTGACTCCACATGAAATGAGAGAATGTATTTTCTCAGCTGTTTGTTTACATACAGTACGGTGTCTGCTCACACGCCCAGCCCGTGAGAATGTGACTGCTCAGTGGTCTGGACATTGAAGTGTAACATTGCATGTGTGTTGCCACACTGAAGACACGTCACATCATCGCGTCCTCGCAGATGGAGCTCGCCTCCTGCCGTGCCTTCTCTTTGACAGGGCGTGGAGCGTACTGCAAATCAGTGCACGCAAAAGCCACATTGTGAGCTGAGCAATGAGACCACCAGACAAGACAGAACTGAAAAACAGAACAGTTCCTCAGACCCTCCCTGAACAGGGAACAGTGGTTGAGACAGGCCTTTTCCTGCTGTTTTAAATGCCTCACCAACATCAGTCTCCTGATGTTTCCCCAAAAACATCCAGCCCTGCTTTGTTTAAATGAGAACACAGAGCTTCCTGTCTATAATTGGGTCTTCATTTAACAGTGGGTGGACCTGCTGTGCTGCTGGGTGTGCCCCCCCTCCACATCAACATTCAGCTGAATTCAGTTATATCCCCCACTTTAGTCCTCAGTTAAAGACGCTGTTTACATGTAGATGAAATATCAAGTGTCTTTAATCTTTAAAATTCTGGTCCAGTGATAAAGATTCAGGTGGTTATGCTCTCCAGCTTGCTTTAAATACATTTTACAAGATTACGCATCCTGTAAGTTTGCTTTTTACCGACTTATCTCGCTCTCTCAGGTGGGATTAATCCACTTATATAATTTTTTGTAATGTTCTCTACAGTAACAATTTTGCTTATTATGCTTTGGTCCTAAGCCCTGAGAGTACATACATATATAGTGTGGAAAATGTATCACCCTGGAAACAGCTTTAAGTAAATATATGATAAACGTCATTAAACCATGAACCATTTGCAGCACTGTTTGTACACATATATTCCAATGAGACTTAATTTCAGTTGAGCATTTTTTAAAGAAGAGGATTGTGTCTCTGTTTTCAGTAGCTATCATCTTACATACAGTGCAGGAAGATACAGACACACAGCTAAAACAAGGACGACAGGTAAAAGCATCCTCACCTGCACTACAAAAGCTCACCACCTTCTTCCCTCTCTTCTGTTTATCTGAATCTCTCCACCTTCCTCTCCACCCGGCTCCCTCCTCCTATCCATGTCATTTACTGACGCGTCATATTCTACATTCTTCTTTAACGTCGTCCTTAGGAACATCTGCCCTTTCTACTCTGTTCTGCCTTTGTATGCACAGTAACAAACCTCTCCTCCTCTATGGCATAAAATGGTGTCATTATTATAGAGGTCATTCTCAAGGACACTGTGACACATTTCTCCATCACTCCATCTTCTAATAAGAGCGTGATAATTATCCACCTTTTAGCCGCTGATGGGTTATTATTCATAGAGTTACTCCACATCCAGCCTACTCTCATTCTCCGTTTCGGTCCCCGTCTCTCTCACTCTTTTTTTTTTTTTCTCTCGCTCTCTTGTGCTGTGTGAGTCACACTTCAACCCTCTCTTGTCTTCTCTCTTCACCCCCCCCCCCCCTCCCCCCTCCTTTTTAAAATGGTGAAAGCTGAGAATACATGTTGAAGCTATTGATTCGCCGCGGAAAAAAAAGCGTCAATATTTTGCGTCGTTATTATGATGATGATGATGATGATGATGATGATGATGATCGTACAACCCTGTTGCCATGGTGACTTGTTTTGGACACACAGCTTGCAGTATTGTGGGGGGGGGGGGGGTTTGATATAGACAGGCAGGAAAACAGAAAAACGAAGAGAGGGGGGTTAAAAAGTATCTACAAGACACATAAGACGTGATGTGACTTAATCCAGTCCATCGTGCAAAGGTTTATTTTATTTTATTTCATTAAATAAATGCAGTTTCTACTATGATGTAGCCATTTCACAAGGACATTTAGAGGTCATCACATGTTCTCATTCTTTACTGTCTTTTAATTGTTGCAACATACCTGTACACACACACACACACACATGCATGTAAGGTCTTGGACACAAGACATGCACGCATGCAGTACACACACATACACACACACACACACACAGACACACTTACTTACATATTCACACATCCTCCAAGGTTCAGAGTCGCGGGTATTTCCACTGAACGAGTGGGATGCATAGTGTTTCCATGGAGATCTATTTTTAGCCACTGACAAAAAAAGGGCCAACTGTTAAAATATGCCATCATGTTCCCTCTGACTGAAAAAAACCCCATTTCCTCTCATGCAGAAAGGATAAAGTTTTTTTTTTCCCCCTCCATGTCCCTGTCTTGTCTGTTTGGAAACCGGATGTTAGGCAGGTTCCATTTGTCAAAGCAGATTTGAATCACAGATCCTGCTGCGTTTGACAGATCAGCACATTACCAGCCATAAATTATAAAGTGAGAATGGTGAAGATGAGGGTCAGAGGAAGTCAAAGTGTGATCTTAATCGAGTTTTGATTATCAGTAGTTTTCACTGTGAACTTTCGCTGCCTTTCTCATCGTGATATTGACTAAACATATGATAACATATTAATGGTAAAAACAGCTGATCATTACATTTTAATGGTGTAGTATCTCATTATAATTACATTAGTGTTGTCACTGTGCCCCAACTTCATGCTCAGGTTTCTTAGATGATCTAAACAGGCTCCTTCAGAGCCAGTTTGTTTGTTAAATTACAGAAGCAAAGGCAGCTTCTCTTCCTCTGAACCCAGAGAACCAAACAAGCCCATATTGATCATTTATGACACAGTCATTTTCATGATTAATACCATAAACATTAGTTAGGAATTGTAACAGTAGCCCTTTACAGCACACAATCAAGTATGGATAGTTTTTGGTTTCATTTAAAAAATGCCTAATTAGCAGCTTTTCACTGCAAAGAGAAACTGAAGATAAGGGAGAATGATTTTATGACACTGGAAAGTAACCAAATTCATAAATGTGATTAAAGGCAGGATGCATTGCTGGTACAGTAAATGGCTTTTCCCTTAATCTGCTGAGTCATCAGGATGCCCACAGTTTGTTTTAAGTCTATCAGTTGGAGATCTAAAAAAGGAAATGCAATCTAATGCTAATGCTAATGCACCATCTCCCTTCTCATTTCTCATTTCTCACAGGTGGACTCAAATTTCCTTTCCAAAAGGCATTTCACTGTCTGAACTTTCACAACACTTACAATGCTCTTTGATAACCTGTCATACCAGGAGGTTCATATCATTTCCCATCGACTGATCATGTATAGATCATACAGTATATCACCAGTATATCATTATCTGCGCAGGCCTCAGTGCTTGATGATGAATTCTAGCACAAAGACTCATTTTCAGTCAGCCTTAATCTGTTCTGAGATTGTTGTGACTCATCTGTGTATCGACAGAGTTTTTCTGCCCTCTCACTGCCTCCTCAAAATCCACTGCCAGAGCGGTTAGGTGGGCTGACAGTATTTAGCCTACAATATTTCAAAATCTGGCAAATGAATCTGTAGCTGTAAGCAGCGCTGCAATCAGCGATCCAGGAAGGAATGATAATGTAGCAGAGGATTTTCCAGGAAGCAATGAGTATTTAATGATTAGGGCGATTGATTGCACCATAGCTCACATCTCAAGGGCGTTAAAGGAGAACACAGTTAAAACATTTAACGAGGTTAAAAGTTATTCTCAGACAGCAGCACCTATTGCTTAGCAGAAACAGCTTCCGTTATGCAGAATGGTGCATTCTCCCGCTGCCTGTGGACAGATACAAGAAATATAGTAGGTGGATTAGCATATGTATTTGTTGTTTACCCTGTGGAAACAGTAGAAATATGAGTGGATGTTGTATTTAATATGCACCTGACCTAGCTTAAAAAAAATGGAAGGAGTTCTACACAAGCTGAGTGTGAATATGTGTGAATATGTTCATCTCTGCTTGTGTGTTTGTGTGTGTGTGTTTGTGTATCTAACCAACTGGAACTGGCCAAAGCCTGATGATATCAGCTCTAGTTTTACAGTGTGATAGTGCAAGCAACCGCAGGCATGCTTGGCCAGCCTTGTTACACACACACACACACACACACAAAGCACGTGCAGGCGGTCACGACTCACAGACCCATGCGCACACACACACACACAGACATGTTTGTGTGTGATGTGAGGCAGGGTGCAGTGAGGATCAATGGAAGAGCATGCCACTGTAGGTCCTCTCACAGAGACAATTAAAAGAGAATGGATAATGAGGCTATTTATAGACTGATCTATTTGTAACCAGGGCATTCTCCTACATAGGAGCTGGGGATTGTTCTCTTTTCAGCCTGCCCTCCTTCTGTCCTCTCCTTCCTCCCTCTCTGCAGCCACTTTTCCCGCAGACGTTAATAAGCCGGCTCACAGTCGTGCGCGTTCGCATGTGAAACGGTGTCATGCAGCAGTGATGTTATCAGGTGCAATCCAGGGCCGCACCTGGGAGACCCAGTGACGCACCATGCATGACATAATGCTGTGGTAATGTCTGTGGCTGTGAGGGAGAGAGAGCGAGACGGTGAATACACACTGTGCTTGTGTGTGTGTGTGTGTGTGTGTACTCAGCAAGATAATGGAGCTGCACTGAAAAGCAGCCAGATACAAACCAGAAATGTAGCTGGATAGAAATCTTTAATGAATAATTTTAACTGATACAGAGCACAGATTTGCATCGCATTAATAATCCCTCCGTAGCTTTGTTGAGGTGTGATGTAGATAGTTTCCAGTTCGCAGCAGGTACACCAGTGCACGTTTGTATCGTAGCAGTGACAAATGTGATTTATTATATGAACATTTATCATGTTTTGCTTTATGATATAAAGTACAGCAGTTCAGGCAAAGTGTGCTCAGTTTTAAGATCTGTTATATAAGAATGTAAGACTCTATATAATACACCGCATGCATAGAACACAGTGTTCTGTGATTCCAAATCGACCATGTTAATGAATCTAAATGGTTCACAAAAACCTACTCATTTGTGCTATTTGGATTATGAAGTTCAAATGATCTCTTGCCAAAGCGGTCCCTGTGATGTAATTGGCCCTTTTCGCCGTGTTATTTGAGCTTCTGTACAAGAATAATTTTCTGGACAATAGTCTAAAAGTAAATTGTGCCTCGAGCCAGTGTGAAGTTCTTCAGATAAAAGAGCAAAAGATATTTATGTACGGGTAGTTCATGGTGTATGAGGAGGTGGATGAGGTCAAAGCACGAGGCCCTCATCTCTTGAGCAGAATTATATAAGGAACGTAGAGCCGCGGCCCGCCATGACTCAAACTGGTAATTAGAGATGGTTTGTGTGTGTGTGTGTGTGTGTGTGAGAGAGAGAGAAGAGAGAGGGGAAGAAAGGCAGAAATAAAAGGGAAAGCAAGAAAAAAAAGATCGATCACAAATCTGGCTTTACATCTACGTTTTTCACAATAAAAGCTGTGGATTCTGTGTGGGGATATTTTTCCTTATTTTCCTCTTTGTTGCTGTAATGTTACCCATTAAAACTCACTGCAGTGCATCAGTAATACACACACTCATCTTCGCACAGTGATATACTAAGCTATCAATAAAACTCTAATTCTTTTTCCCAGTCTTCCTCTCCCAGGTCTCGCAGGTGCCCAGCCTGATCTGGACAAGAGAAGAGAAATATTTGGGAAAAACCTGATACCTCCAAAGAAGCCAAAAACTTTCCTGCAGCTGGTATGGGAGGCCCTGCAGGATGTCACGCTCATCATCCTGGAGATCGCTGCGCTGATCTCCCTGGGCCTTTCCTTCTACCACCCTCCCGGAGAGAGCGGCGGAGAGAGTGAGTGAAGCAGCTCCTGTGACGTCACTTCCAGTAAAAAATGTTCTCTCCGTCGCTTGTTTTCCGAGGTCGTCAGACAGACGCACAAACACAAACACACACAGTTCTCACTGACATCACTTCCTCTGACATTATCGCTGACACACTTACACCTACATGTATGCACGCACACTTTTTAATTGGCGAGGCAGGTCGCACTTTGTTTGTGACCTGCCTCAAGAGGTCAAGTGACTCATCGAGCATAGGGCTAATTTTGTGTGTGTGTGTGTGCACATTATGAATGTGTTAAATGTGCGTATGAAAGGTACCGGGAAGGTTAATGAAGTGTTGAGTAGAGAAATAACCTTGAGCTCCCAGTGCCCATGCATCAGCCCTGCGAGCCGTGAAACAGGAAATGAAGACAGAGACCATAACGAGGTGCTGAGTCAGCAACATCACTCAGCGCTCCCAGCATTATCACAGTAATGGAATTCAGTTACCCTGCCAAACAGACCAGTCATCATTTTAAAGGGGTTTAAAACGCTCTTATGGAGGTACCAGAAGTACCAGATTAGTTCATCAAATTATTTCTGTATTAATTCATAATAATTATTGATTAATTGGAGCTTTGTCAATTAAGAACAGAGCTCTTCCCTACATACTTTGCCTGTTTCCTGTGCGTCTTTCTGCTCTCTGCATCACCAAGTCCAAATAAAGCAGAGAAATACCAAAGGAGTCATTATGCTAATGACTGCGTCCATCTGCAGATACATAATCAAGCTTCCCTTTAACTCAAGGCAAAAAAAACGTGCCAATATACAAGTCTCCCTCATATTTGAAAGATATGAATACATATGAATCTAAATCAGCACATAAACTCCTGCGGATATGAATAGATGTGAATAGCAGAGCGATTTACAAAGATATGAACACACGCCATCAAAATATTCAGAAAAACAGCAAATGGATGTATGTGTGTGTTACAGAGGAGAGATGGACCATGAGTTCAACTAATATGTAATGGAATAATTTTCATTTTATATTTATGTACATTTTTTCAACCTATAACTAAATTTGAGAGTAAAACAGAGAATACAGGATAATATATCAACCATTTATCGAAGGCATTGATCATGAAAAACTACACAATAAATGAGAGTAAAACTGTAATTCAACAATTATTATATAACAAAAAAATAACTAAATAAAAAGGTGTCTGTAAAACATTTATGTACATTTTCTTATGTTGATTTTATACTGATTTTGTTTTATCACATCTGTTTCTGATGTGTTGGTTCAGAGAAAAACAAGAAGACAGCAAGAGAACTTGGATCAACCAGAGCCGCACACACCATCCACACCTCTCACTGCTCACTGCTAGTTTACGGTTTTCTCTATTAATAGGTCAAAAAAAAACAACAAAACCCATCAGTGGTCCAGAGATAGAAGGTGGTGGGATGACTTGATTCTCATTTACATATGAAACAGCTTGGCTGCAGTTGAAAGAGTAGGCTCTTAATTGTGTCTGTATCAAACACACAACAACAACAACAAAAAAAAAAATACAGTCGACACTGAAACCAACATGGTTTGGCAAACTACCCAAACCAATTAGTTTTAATCGCCTTTGAAGCTTATAGACATTTCATTTACGCCTGGTCATAAAGTTTTTCAATCAGCTGCTAATTCTATATTATCCTGTGCTGGGCTTCAGCACCATGGACAGCTGCAGGTTTGGTTCATGACTGCGACAGAGAGAAAGAGACAAGAACACATTTGTATTTACATGTCTGAACACAGAGAGTCAGAACCATGGACAGCTACTGTACTCACTGTATGTATCACTGTGAATGGTGAATCACTCCATGCAGTGTATCATATATACATCTTGATATATTAGTAGTGCACCAGTAAGTCCAAATTGCCTCTTAGAGTCTAGTTGTTGGTTAAATTAGACCCTGAATATGTAAAGTCTATAATATGGGGTCTGCACCAGTTCCTTTGTGAGCTGCAAGTGTTTTATAGTCTAAAGCAAATCGGCCTGCCAGGGGCTTTTGAAGTCAGCTATCCAGGAGTGTGGAGCAGCACAATCGCTCCCAGAGTATTACAAGAAGCAGCACGAGGAGGACTGGGAATAGGCCTTGTTTCATTCTCAAATATAATCCAGTCCAGTGTGCAGCCACTGGACAGCAGGGCCTTCATTGGAAGTGGAGCTAATTAATCACACACACACACACACACACATATATATATATATATATATATATATATATACACATCCAGTCACAGCTGTCTCTGTCCAAAGCTTTTCAGTCCCCAGTGTGAGCTTTGATTACATAGTTGTGTATCTTTTATTATGAAGTGTTAATACTCAGCTAATAAACATGTATACCTGGGTATGAAATGCAAATGACATCTTGATAATTTTCCTCCTTTCCTTGGTGTCGCCGTCACCAAACTTCAGCCTGTGGCGCGGCGGCAGGCGGGGTAGAGGACGAGGGCGAGGCGGACGCCGGCTGGATCGAGGGCGCGGCCATCCTGTTGTCTGTGGTGTGCGTGGTGCTGGTCACGGCCTTCAACGACTGGTCGAAGGAGAAGCAGTTCCGCGGGCTGCAGAGCCGCATCGAGCAGGAGCAGAAGTTCCAGGTGGTCCGCGGTAGCCAGGTCATACAGCTGCCCGTGGCTGACATAGTGGTGGGGGATATCGCGCAGATCAAATACGGTAGGTGTGAGGAGATGGTGGATTTTACTCACAAGCTCAAGTCATAACTCGCAGCTTTAAAACTGGATCCAGTACGTTTAAACCTGAGATCTGTCCATTGCTCTGTGTAAAGTTATTTTCATGGTTCAGTGGCTGAAAATGGGATTGAAGTTATGAAGTCCACCTTAAGCAATTAAATATATGAAAGTTACAGCTGAGCGATTAATTAGCTGCAGATATACTGCAGTGGTCACCGTCACATGTTGATGAATCTTTTCTGTCGTGTCCAGAAATGTAAATAAATCCACTGCAGGTAGAAACTCTGCCTCCTCTGGCGTTGCAGGTGATCTGCTTCCTGCTGATGGAGTGTTGATCCAGGGCAATGACCTGAAGATTGATGAGTCATCACTGACCGGAGAGTCCGACCACGTCAGGAAGTCTGCGGACAAGGACCCCATGCTGTTGTCTGGTATGATGCCAGCTGAATGCGCTCTCTGGAGATGGATGGGTGTATGCTGTATATCACAGTCACGTTGTTGTGTAAAGGACTCGACTTTGAGACGGAGGACTTCTCTTCTATTCCAGTGTTCATCTCCTCAGTTAACTCCATCTTTACAAATAAAAAGCCCTTTGGGATTAATTCTTTAATCTCTTAAGTAAACCCACAATAACATTTTTACCCAGTGGGCTGCTGCCAACGTGTCACCCCACATCAGAACTGAGCATGAGTAAATAAAGTTAGATTTTTTTTTTATAGCTACTAGCCTAATGTCACAACCTTTTATTTCCATTCACTGCCTTCAAATGAATTGTAGAAATACAAAGTTCTGTCTTTTTAGAATACAAAATAATCATGACTTTTTCTAATTACTGAAGTTGACAGTCAACTTGAGAGCCTTAGAGAAATGTCTCCAGTTGTTTTAATATTAAGGATTGCCTGACATTACTTGTTAGTCTCAGGTTTGGCTCCTTCTGCAGAATCTGTTGTGAATAAAATCAGATTAACTCACAGTCCTGGCATTACCTCAGACAGAAGACAAACGGTCGTTAATGGTAATCTAAATATCAGTGCAGGAGACAGTGGCGACTGCCTGGAAGTGGAAGTCTTTATTTGCTGCAGCAGAGACACCGCAGTTTGCAGCTGTATGATTCTTAGAAAATGAAGACTATCACCGTTAACAGAAACGTGGGTTAATCTGTTCTCACATCTTGGTATTTTTTCCTGTGGATAATTAGCTGTGTGCCTTTTTGCTGCCTCCTTTAATTAGCCTCTTATTCACGCACATCGACTTACTCTGGCAAAGGTTAATCATTTTCTATGTGTGTACTTATTCGCATACACAAAAGTGTAGCACAGCCCGCAAGTATTTGCACACTGACACATTTTTTTTATTTTTTATTTTTTTTTACTGATTTTGGCTCCCAAACTCCAGCACATTAGATTTAAAATAAAACACTGAACGAGGTTAAGATGCTGATGTTTGGCTTTAATGATGTTTGAGGTACTTTCACTATAAGCTGAAGTGTTGTAGCCCTTTTCATACAGACTGTAGTCTCCTTGTTTTAGGTCAGTCCAGCAGGATGGTGATCCTTAAGGTCCAGAGGTGTTGTACTAGTACTATGAAGCTGGAACTCACTGGAAGCCAGAGAAATTATCAATCACCATTTGGTCTAATTTCCTCATAAAAATAGTAACAGGATGTTTTTAGGAGCGAAGAGTCAGACAGTTCAGTTAATTAAACTCCGTATTATTTCTGTGATGTAACTGTAGGGTGAACAGGTTTGATATATTGCTGTTCTGGTCTGTCAGAGTCTCTGGAGATGGAATTGTCAGAGCAGGATGGAGACCATTGCTGAGGTCAACGTTCATTAACACAAATGCACACAGAATGCCGCTCTTTAAGCAAACAGGGGAACAATTACCGATTTATCCAACCCTCTCCTGCTCGTTCTCCAGGGACTCATGTGATGGAGGGGTCAGGGCGCATGGTGGTGACTGCCGTCGGTGTCAACTCTCAGACCGGAATCATCTTCACCCTGCTGGGGGCCGGCACAGAAGAGGAAGAGAAGAAAGAAAAGAAAGGTAAGATCATTAAATCATTCATTTTAGCCTTTTATAAACTTGTCCGTTAAGAGTTGCAGAGCTGCAGTTGCTTCAGGAGAACTGAGGTAATTTGTTTTTTTTGTCAGTGTTGCCCAGCAACTTCCCCTTGAAAAAGCTTTTTGTTATTTCATTACCTTATGTGCTGAAAGTGTAACTGTGTGCACTCACTGCATAACGTTAGTGTGTTTTTAAACTGTCCTTGTTATCAGACGGGTTGTAAACAATAAACTCAAGTGAACAAATGTCCACCTGTTTAACTCACATGAACTGTATGAACTTGTAGGTATTTGTAGTACAGTAGCTGACAATAAGCCTCTGTGCACAATCATCTTTGCTCATTGTGTATAAATACTGTATGAAATGAGTGTTGGTGGTACAGTTGTGAGCTGCAGTATCCAGGTTCTGTGGGATCAGGTGCATTATTGTCCTTACTCTCTTATCGTTCCAAATTCGCCTCGAAGGAGGGGCAGTGGAAGACGGACACCAGAACACAGGTAGAGTATCACCTTTCTCTGACCCCTGGGAGTGGTACTTGATCCTTTTGACCTTTAACCCCCCGATGATCCCCCAATAAACCACCGTTATCCTTCACTCTCTCTCTGTAGCCGAGCACCTTTGCGCCCAGTTTAACTCCTCACTTAAAAAGAGAAGCCTCATCACCACAACACTGCATCTTTTTAAGTGCTGACAGATGACACATTTCACGATGCATAATCCCCCCCCCCCGCCTCTATAACAGGCACCGCACTCATCAAACTAACTAGCATTCAACATCAGTCCTGTTTCATAGACGTGTTGAATGCCATGAATAGAGAAAGGCTGTCAGACTCATCTTATTGCTGTGTTACAGAACAATGACATGAGAGCGACAGCCTTGAAGGTGCACAGCACATGTACCAGCAGCACAGAGTAAAGTGGAAAGTATGAGCTTTTGTAAGATGCTATTTTTACATCTTACATATGAACATTTTCATCAGGACACTGTTTCCTGTGCCTCTTTGGACAACTGTGTAGGTAGCACTGTATGACCTGTCTCAGAAATGTCACATTATACGAGGTAACAGTAAACACATCGTCCTCTGTGCGTGATACTTTCTTCTCCTGATTTGAACCTGTTTGGATTTGTACTGTAATTACAGTGCTTCATCAGTATGATTGTGATCTGGCTGTAGCACAGTGGTAAGATGTGTTATTGTCCCAGGTTTCTAATCAACCATCAACAAACTGTACAGTGTAACATGTAATCTGGGCCCAGAGAAGCTGTCACTGTCCACTGAGACGCTGTTTATGTTAATACATCTGTGATCATCCTCAACACTTGATTTAAAGTTACAGATTTTATCTAAATTTGTATTTTCAGAGTTTCACCGATCCAAAGTACATGACTGGTTTACAAGTGCATCGTAAACAAATTAATTTAAAGTGAGACCACGCAGATATAACTCTTTAAAGTTAGGGTTACTTAGACTTTTCCAAAAGGTAACATCAGCCACATGTGTTATTATTCAGATTATATATGTTGATTAAACACTGCTCACGATGCAAACTCAAAAAGAAATTGCACCAAAATCACTGTTGCACAGCAGTCACTTTTCAGTGAGATAATAAATGAATTTTAGTCAGCATGTTTCTGTTTTTGAGATTTTTTGATGAATTTCCAGGATGCATTAATTCCGGTTTATGTAACTGCTGCTAAAAGACAATCCTGCGAGGTCCATTCCAGGTTTTGAACCAGGGCGAGAAATTGGACTTTTTTCTGAAAAAATTCATTAGCTCCCATCACTTAACTGTTTGGCACATGTGTATTTCCCTGGCTAACATGTTGGCCCTTTTAAATTTTGTTTATTTTTATATTGGAGAGTTTAATTTCAAATTGGTTGTGCAACACCTTTTAGCTTATTTGTTTCAGATTTTCTGCTCAAATTATGATTTTGTGATGCTAAAAGCTATTAACATGAATAACATGGTTTAAATGAATGAATGAAAAAAATAAGATAAAACTCACAATATATGCAATCAAGACATAATATAACAGAGGTGCACTAATCAATACAATCACTATTGATTTCTCTTCATACACATACAGGATTATATACATTAGATACAACATAGTGAAACAAAGGTATCTTGTTAAATCATCTTACACCAGGTTTTTCTTTTTGTAGCTCTGGTTTCACCTTTTTTCTACTGTTTTCCACACGTTATGTTCAGGTTTCATGTTTCATGTCTGTCCAGTGTTTGTTTATTAACATTTTCTTAAAGATCTTATTCTTGTAAATCACCCTGGTTAGGTACATATAATAATGATCATTACACGTAGAATTAAATGCATTTCTAAGCCGCACTGATCACATTTTAACCTTCACACACAGTCTACAGATGCTGAATCTCTTAAATGTGCTATAACCATGTTATTTCTGTTCATTGTCCTGTGTGTGCACGTGCGTGTGTGTGTGTTTGTGTGTGTGTGTGGGTGCGCGCATGTGTTTGTTTTGTTCGGCCCTCATGGCTAGACTGCTCCCATCCCCCTATCCACCCTATCGCAACTATAGCCACGGATGGGGCTGCAGGCATTAATGCCCCTGGCAGTGCCAGCCTAATTAATGGTAGGTTGACAAAACATCTGATCTCTGACTTCTTTCTGTCGTGACTTTTGACTCCTTCTACCTCCTCCATTCTCCAACTGCCTCCTCACCATGGGTGCTCACCCCTCTGCTCCACCTTCTCTCTCAGTTGTGTCGGACCCCTTTGTATCCATGCTGTCAATGCATGTGTTCTCTATTTGTAGAAATTAGTCTCTTGTTTCTTCTTCCTCTCTTTATGCTATCGTTTGTCTTGTTAGAAAAATTGGTAATGACCGAGGAAGGTTTTTTTTTTGGCTCCATCTTTAAATGCAAACTAAAATTAAACAAACAAAACACAACACTCAAGCCAGCTGTTTTCCTGTTTCCAGTCTTTGTGCTAAGCTAAGCTAATCAACCCTCTCATCTAACTCTCATCTAGCTTCTTTAAATGGTGCTGTTGGGTTAATGTTGGGAAAATAAAAGAATTGTTAGGATCTGTAAAGAAGAAATAGATTTTCTAACAGGAAACAAGACGCTATGTAAATAGCATTGGCAGAATCCACCTCCTTTAGTTTGGTGTCCGCTGAGATCACTTAGCACAAATCCTCTGTTTCTGTGTTAGCTGGACAAAATGCAAAAAGATTAACTTCGTTCGTCTTTGCACTGGGTTCTGTCTTATCGTCGTCTCCCTGGAGAGCGCCCCCAAAGTGTTAGTACTCGAGGCAGGAGGGGCGTGATTTGCACTGTAATGGTGACCTTGTGCTGTCCTGGGCTGCAACAGAGCGATTTGTCATCTTCAGCTTTATTGTGACTCCAGGGAGCCGGCTAATGTGGACGCGGAGGTGAAACTAGCCATTTATTCTCCACATACATGCAGAGGATTGTGTGGAAATCTGGTCCTCCGGCTCTGCCTGACTAATTTTCTCACTGGCATTTGAGTATAAGGTGCTGAAAGACAGATTTTGTGCAGTTTCTGTCCTGCTTACCGCTGAGACAAACAGTGCATGTCTCTATAATTATAGCCTGGGTAAATAATGGGATCAACACTGCAGTATATAACAACACTCTCTTAATTACAATGTCTTATTTTGTAAACACTGTATACATTTGATGAAGACTCTTATATTTCATCAGCTGGTGTACACTGCATGTGTACCTCTAAGAAGACTCTTAGACTACTACGTTTGATTTAAGCTCACTCCTTGTGTAAGCAGAATCCAACGGCATAATAAATTCACTGTCCCCAAACTTAGATTTCGATTTTCCTCCAGTTGTTCTTATGTAACTTCACCATGTGGGAGGCTTTTCCTTCAGGCTCTCTCTCTCTCTCTCTCTCTCTGTGCATTGTTCACATCTCCAGTCTGCTTCCCTCTGAGTGTGTGATCTTGCATGTGCTGTCTGAATTTTCCTCTTATGCATGCTGTCTCTCTGTTTGTGTGTACTGTGTGTGTGTGTGTGTGTTTGTAGGTGTACTCTCCCTCGCTGTCGGTGTTGAGTGTAAATGCTCTATCTGCGTCTTGATATCTCATTTTATACCCTGACGATCTGACACGTGTTTTTGATAATGTGTGTGGAATTACCTGTGTGCTCATGGTGTGAGTATGCCATTCAACACAATAGTTAAAGACAGAGAAAATCAGTGGAAAATGTGCAGTTTGTTTTTAATGCTCTGCATAATATTATGTCACAGTCGATATACTTTGATGTCAAAATATTTATATTTCAGAAAAGGCCCATTAAGCATTTTAATTACCTGATTTGTTGCTTATGCAATAAAATAAAGTCTATTAAAGCCTAATTCCCTCTCACTTCATTACAAGAAAATCTGCACACTTATGTTCGTGTCTCTGACTGGTGTTAGTTGCATTTTATTTCATTAATCCCTTTGCCAGTAGGTGTAGCTGCTAGTTACATTACATCACTTTCTATGTGACTGTCACGGAGACGTTGTATTAAAAGTCATTTTCCTGTCTCCTTGTTCTGTGGTTTTTTGGTTCTCACTGTGTGTGTTGTGTCTCTGTGGTGATAATTTGTTGACTTTGTCTGCCTTGGTTATTTTTGTTGTTATTGTCTTGTATGTCTCCATCATAGGTAAAATGCAAGATGGCAATATGGAGAGCAACCAGATTAAAGGTAACCAAACCATATCTTTCACTCTCTCCTCCCCTGCCTCCTCTCTTCCTCCTCCTCCTCCTCCTCCTCCTCCTCCTCCTCACTCTTCTTCTTCTCATCTTTTCCCTTCTATGGTGTGTGGTGTAAGCTCTGGGTCAAATGCAGGTGGTAAATCCTCTGTTACTGTATTTATTTCAGCCCACATTGTTCTAAATACCACGCTGTCTCTCAAAGGAGTGTGCAGCACTAATTCAGAATGGATTCCAGGGGACTTTGACAGTCCACTGTCAGTCTACCACTGACAATCCCAGATACTCTAAGTGTCTCAAATTACACCTTTTATTTGACCCAGGTTTTACCTGCAGTCATAATAGGTTAGAAAATCCCTCCTCTTCACTCTGTCTGTCTCTGATGTGTCGTCCCTGGTCTGTTGTCCTGTTGTTGTTCTTGTTGTGTTGTTGACTTGTCTGGTTCTCTATAAGAGAACAGCAACCTGTCCCTCAACTAGTGTATCCACCTCGCTCGGGCTGCCCTTTTCCACCAGAAACACCCCAAACTGTCCTCCTGCTACACCCTGGTTTCCCCCTTTCTGCTGTTTCATGAAACACAATCTGACACAAATTGTTCTGGGATTAAAGGGACATTTCTTGTTGTGTCTGTTAGGGATGTGACTATGTTTAAATTATCAGTTTAATTTAGAAAAGTAAAAAAGAAAATAATTTGTAATGCTCTTCCCAGGTTACTGTCATATAAAACAGGAAAAAAACAAGTGTTTTCTGTCATCTAAAAGTTAGAAATCCTTTGTCTTACCACTCTGAATTTGGTTTATTTAACTGTCATGTGTTTGAGTATCTACACGTGTGTCTAATAAATCTAAGCATTCCTAAAACACTGATGTGCCGACACATTATGACCACCCCTGGTTAATATGCTGTTGGTCCTTCAGACTCTACCCGACCTCTGAAGCCGCTCCGTGGTTTCTGCCACCAGCAGATTCTTTACGTCTTGTACGTTGTGAGGTGGAGTTGCCTCAGATCAGACTTGTTCCAGCGCACACTCTAGCACCCTGTTTCAGAGTTGAACTGGGAGTACTTCACAGCTCTCGCTGTTGCAGAGATGTTCTGACCCAGTCATCTGGCCATAACTATTTGGCCTTTGTCAGAGTCAGTTGTTTACCGTCTAATATATCCCTGACATGCTCCTGTAAGGAGATCTTGGTCTTCTGCTGCATTCTGCTGGATACAGACGATACACTGTCTGTCTGGTGTTATGGAGGTGGGAAAAACAAAATGCACGACCAGAGAGTGAGAATGACAGATGTTCAACATTAAAAGGTTTTTCGTAAGCATCAAACACATGCCTCATTGTGATTGGGAAACTGGGCTGAAATGATTCTTGGTAATGGGTTACATTAACAGAGAGGCACCGCTCCGTGTGTGTGTGTGTGTGTGCGTGTGTGTGTGTGTGTGTGTGTGTGTGTGAGGGGGAGAGAGGTGGAGACAGGGTGAGGTAATTGAGGGTTGGTTTTACAGCCCGAACATTATTTTTACAGAAGACCTTGTATCTACAGCATAAAGCAGATGAAATATCAGTTACTCTCTAAGTGATTACATATATGTAATGTACATCGATCAGTGTATGTTCTAGAAAATCACCTTTAACTGCCATTTTGGATTGGATTTCCTGACTAGTGGAAACAGTTTTGTTTTCTGGAAGAAGTCATGTTGAAGCATGTAACTGTGCAGAGTAACTGTGTCGTGTGTTCAAACCCACACCCTGACGAGACGGTTTGTTTCAGTAAAATGTACGATCACATCTGTGTCCCTGGTTTTGCTGTTTGGCGATATCCAGTGATTTGTTTCTTGTCATTATCAGCTTCTATACAGCCAGGAGTTTATTATTTTATTCTCTTCTATGCAACACTTAGTGGATAGAATGTGTTTCTGGTTGCTTTCAGAATATAAACCCTCCAAACTTAGAAGCTTCCACCTTTGAATCTGGTCTGAAAAATGTTCTCAGGGTAAAAATAAAACAGCAAAACAACCACAGATCAATGTTTAGTTTTCGTGCTACACACTGAAACAAACATCGGGAAAGTTTGGAACTCTGTTTTGGACAAAAACTGATATATTCTCAATTTTGATTTATTTATTTTTTATCTTTTTGCATTTTGCTTTTTAACTTTTTGTTTCTTTTCTAGTTGTTTTTTAAATATATTTTCTGCTGAACTGTGTGAATAGAAAGTTTCCTTTTCCTCACTTTCTGTAAATGCTTAACAGGACCATTGAATTATTCATGACCTACTGCAAATATGTGTTTGTGATGAAAAGATAGGAAGACTGATAAGAATCACAGTGTTTGCCTTACTACACTGAAGAAGCTCCACTGTATCATAGATATTTAGTTTTCATAGTCTGTACATTAAAATGGTTCACAGCCCATTTGATCTTACCAAGACAACAAGGCAGGGACAAACATAAACAGTCATTATTTTGGTCTAAGGAAGGGTAATACATATCAATTAGTCTCATCTTGTTGTGGGACCTGGAGCTAGTGTAACACCTGGGTGTTAAAGCCTGGCTCCCTCCTCTTCCTCATTTCTTTGGTTTAATCTCCATTTCTAACACTGCTTTCTTTTTTTCTTGTTTTTGTGGTGTTTACAGTGAAGAAGCAGGATGGAGCAGCTGCCATGGAGATGCAGCCTCTAAAGAGTGCTGAAGGCGGAGAGGCCGATGAAAAAGAGAGGAAGAAGGTGTCCGTTTCGAAGAAAGAGAAGTCGGTGCTGCAAGGGAAGCTGACCAAACTGGCCGTCCAGATTGGAAAAGCAGGTACGGCAGATTGCTCTCGGACACGTCCGTCAGTCAGTCGGTTAAATCAGAGACGACAAGGTACTGAACCATCATCCTGTCCATCAAAACAAGATGTTGCTCTAAGAAGAGACTCACCTCTTGGTCACTTAAAGCAATCAGAGCAGCTGGGAAGAATGTGTTAGAATTATGGAACAGAAGAAGAGCCTGTGCAGTTTCTCTAAATGAGCTGTCCTCAGGAGACATGTTGAATCACTGCAGTGGGAACAACCGAGACTTTATTATGCAGCTTGTTCACTTTTACAGTTTTGCAATCCATATCATAATCAATTGTTTCTCATTTAATTTAAAGCAATTTATGGCACCAAGGAGTTGATGTCTCACACACTTGCATTAGATCTGAACCAGCAGGCATTTTTAGAAACAGATGCCCACATGTGCCCACATTGTGGGCGTCCTCCCAGCAGCAACATAGTAGCATCAGTGTTGCCATGAAATGCAAAGGTTTCTGGACCAGTCTGGAGAATTTCAGATTCTTAGGAAGCAAAGTGACCAACATCTTTCAAATATTCCAAGATGTTTATTATTTCACTTGGTCAGGAGTTGAAGGGTTTCACATTTTCAGAGAAGAAGTCCTGGTTTTTACAGTGTGCTGTTATATCAGACTGTTGGCCTGAGTGATGGAATGAGGACGTGGTGTCAGAACAATGAAATACCATGGATGGATTAGCGTACAAGCAGCACTGTAAGCTCATATGGTGTTTCTCTGGGTCTGGCAGAAAATGTTTGGACTTATTGCCCCTCCAGGCCTGTGACCCTCAGGCATCTAGTTTCTGTTTTTATCCGTTGAACTTCACTGTGTCTTTACTGTCACACCTTACTGTCATTAGCACAATTATTCTCCCCACACATGCTGGCATGAATCATAGAGGTGACCATCAGCCATAAGTGAGAAAGGTTCACCTAGCCGAAGCAGTGCAGTCTAATACAATAAATCCTACCTTATGAAGGTTATCAGGATCGAACGGCCGACCATAAGACAATGATTGTTGCCTCAATTTCTGTGTATCTGAATGTAATCCAAGTGAGCCAGCATGACACTGGCCCTCCTACACATACTGTAAAGCAACCATAATAAATTGTATTAATTACAGGCATGCTTACAAGTAAATAAGTCCACCACATGAAGCTCATTAAGGGACTCTCTGGGATCTGGCAAGAACTAGAGTTGTCCCCTGGGTGTTATGCTGATGCATCAGATCAGCAGATAAAATTTCCCCACATGGATCTGAGTATCACACGCTCTCCCTCCATACCACAGTTTCCAATGAGGACATTTTATTCTTTTTTTAATGCATGTTTCACTTTCATTTAGTTGATACCTGTTTGATCTTTTTCAGGTTTGCTCATGTCGGCCATCACAGTCATCATCCTGGTCCTGTATTTTGCCATTGACAATTTTGTGATGCAGAAGCGCCCCTGGATGCCAGAGTGCACTCCCATCTACATCCAGTACTTTGTCAAGTTCTTCATCATCGGTGTGACTGTGTTGGTGGTGGCCGTGCCGGAGGGGCTGCCGCTGGCTGTCACCATCTCCCTGGCGTATTCTGTCAAGGTGAGCAATGCTGCGTACTGTACATACTGCTGTAAGGTCTGTCCATTTACACATTGTGAGGTGATTCTCTTCCCTTAAAACCAAACCTGAGCATTAGCTGCTGCTGAGAAGATGCACTTTTTACATTTTTAAAACTGGGAAACTGTCCCACATTTTCTGTACGTGAGGATTCAGTGTAGTTAATTATTGCACTTACAGTTTAACATATAAGCACAAACATCCCTCTTTTTGTATTGTTAGCCATTTTAGCCACTAAAGTTCAAGCGGTGTGAGTGCGCTAAGCTAATTCAGGCGTCCATCTAATAGTTCATGTATTTTAAAGCATCTTCAAACATGTCATAATCAAACATGTTGTTTCCTACCGACAGAAAATGATGAAAGACAACAACCTGGTGCGTCACCTGGATGCATGCGAAACTATGGGCAACGCCACGGCCATCTGCTCTGACAAGACAGGCACGCTAACCACCAACCGCATGACGGCCGTGCAGTGTTACGTCGGAGATGTGCACTACAAAGAAATCCCGGATCCCGGAGTTCTGCCGCCCAAATCACTGGAGTTACTGGTCAACGCCATCTCCATCAACAGCGCCTACACCACCAAGATACTGGTAAGCAACCTGTAACGAGAGCCACTGTGGAAATCCCCCTACACTGACATTTACATAAGATTACTGCATAAAACATTTGCATTTATTTAACTCTTGCAAGGCGGTAAAGTGTCGTGATCTTTCTTACAGAATTTGAAACCACATATACAGTCAACCTCCTCCATTTTTACAATATACATCATATGTGGAACTCTCTTTGAACCCTGGTCACAGTATTTAAGATTTTCTATTGTTGTAAAGCTTCTTCAGTGCAGTTAGATTTCAGCTCCCTCTGTGTGAGTGCTGAAACCATATGATGAGCGCAGCCCTGAAACAGTGAGACAGTTCTGCAGTGCTTTCTTCTTGGCGAAGCCGGCAGTCGTTGTCCTTGGCTGCTGCTTTAGATTCATCAGGCATTCACTCAACTTGTCACCTTGAGAACGGTTGTGTAATTTTGTCTTATCTGATATTCAGAGCGTAGCAGACTGTAATTGAATCCAATCTGTCTAAGTGCTGGAGATGGTCTCTTGTTTACAGTGAATGCAGCGAAGAGAAATTTTCCCTGAGCCAATTAGACCTGCATGCAATGAGAAATGGATAGATATGTATACAGACAGACAGACCGCTACATGCTGCAATCACAGAATCTGAAACGTGTTTGCATGGATGCTCCCTCAGGCCACAGATCTGAGACTGTATTTCCAATCATGGAGCATTTGGCAAACTTATCCTAAAAGCAAAGATTGCCAAGATGCGGATGTCTTCAGACTGTTAGAGCAACACGCCTGAGTAATCTTTGTCCTGGCGTGACCGTGTAAACTCACCTGCGTGCGCACACACTTTGCGTCTGTCTCTACCTCTTGTAAACCCCTGTAGAGTCTTTTCATTGATGGCTGACCAACTGAGAAATGCCCTTATGGAGCCTGCATGGGGAATGAGCTGAGCAGGCGGGACATCTGCGATAGAAGGATCCCACAGATTTCACTTCCTACCCCTCAAGGCACGAATTACAGTCTTGGTGAAAACAGAGTGTTGGTCACTGGGTTTCTAAGACGTAGAGTTAAAACTCTAACTGAAACTGAGTGTACTGAACAGATGTCGATTGATTTAAACTCGAGGGTTAAAGGGTCATCTTCCTCCACAAATACAGATTGGTGTGATTTATCTGTAAAGTAAACGAAATGCTGGATTATCTGTTAAAATGTTGATTATAACTGTGAGACAATATCTGACTAATTAAATATGTAGAACAATGCACATGATATTAAAGCATCTAGTGTTTCAGTGAGGAACTGGCAGCCGACTGACCAGGACTGAACTCGAGTGCTTCAGCCCTGCTTTCATCATGTGACCTCAACAACCAATTTAAAATAGCTTCATATTATTGAAATGAATGGATGTTGTCTGTCGTCCACTTTGTTGAAACTGTGAATCGGTTTTGTTGTCGGGGCTTGGTGGTTGCCTCAGTTTTAACTGATGTTATCCCTCCTGAAAAACCTGGAGGAATGCTCTGCAGCATTACATCAGACTATTGTGGCTCCATAGCTGCTTAGCTCGACGGAATTAAGCACCAGCAGAGTGCAGCTTAGACTTGGTGGATTAAATGGCACCTTTAGTCTGTTTTTTTAATCTCTTCATTCATAAAAGAGGTTACCTCATGCACCGAAGTAGAAGTTCAACTTAAGGTAAACTTTAAATGATATCAGCTTATATAACTTTACTCTTTGATTCCTTCCCTCTACAGTAATTACCTACTGTATGTGCTGTAGCTTCATACCCAACTGACTGCTTCACTTTCATATACGTCCATCCATGCATACATACATGAATATAAATATCGTATGGAACGTAAAATATACTATATAAATAGTGTGTAGTGTTGTGTTTGTTTACTGAGGCCTCTTATCAGACTGACAGAGAGCAACATGAAGGCAGACAGATATAATTAAGGAATGTAATGAACTCAAAAAGCAGGATGCAGAGGGGAAATTTCTGAGGAATATTCAGAGCATCTCTTCCTCTCTCCCCCAGCCTCCCCCACTCCCTCAGCACCACTCCTGCAGTATGCTGGCTGCTGTGTTCTTATATAAGAGGCCAATCCAGTGGGATGCCAGGATGGCTATGGAAGTCTTTGATGGCCACCACACAAAGGCACAAAGGCAAAGAGGCAGGCTTTGATACCCGTATCAGTCTCCCCTCCTGCCTCTCCTGCTTCATAATACAGCCAGTGGTACAGCTCTGCTTCTTCTGTCAGCACAGAAAGTGGAGAAGCTTCATCCTCAAGGGAGAAATTTACACAATGAAACCCTGGGCACACACAGTATATGCACGCTCACGCGTACTGCACACACATGCTCACAGAGGCTGCACCCATGTGCATACGTATTCATATATTCTGAAAAGCATATGTGCACACGTGCATAGAACGAAGCGCACAACTAGGTCCTTAGCACATCAGTTTGTCTTGGATGTATCTCGCAGTCGAATCACGTGTGCCGCGTTGCAACACATCATTCAGTGACGTCGTTTCAGAGGAACGTGCGTCATCCCCGGCGGCAGGAGCCCCGTAGCAAACAGCCGCTTCATAGCTTTAGCTGTGCTTTCATTCTTTTATTTCTCTCTCAACTTTCTCTTCACGTTCTTCTTCTTCTTCGTATGTGTGACGAATCATCCAGTCGAACGCTGTGTGTGTGTGTGTTAACAAAGTGCAGATGCACATGCACAAATGTCACTCACACACACACACATCTGTCATATCAGGCATACATACACTGTAGGAGGTATTCTGATCACAGGTGCGTGTTCTCGCAGCACAGTGGTGTGTGTTTAGCGATGCTGTGTGAGTGTCCTGGGAGCTCAGTCTCATGTTGCTTCAACCACCTGCTCAGGTCATTGTTCCGGTCAGGGACAAGAGAGGTAGATAACAAACACACCACACACACACACACACACACACACACATAGATGGCTTCAGTTTTGTAGTACACTGTACGTGCTTTTGCACAGGAATAGACAGTTACAATTAAAAAAAAAGACTCAACAGGATTTGTCTGATGTTGAAAAGTAGATAATAAACAAGAAACTCCATGTATTGCTGTACAATGAGCAATTTCTGGTTTGTAATTAAAACAAACAGCCTCGTTTCTGTTGTGTAGTGAGCAGTGAGATTGTGGTGTAATTGGCTTTGGCTCACAGTGCTTTTGTCATCTGGATGTTGCGTGCTTGTTTGCACAACATGGAGGAGAGATGAGAGTGTCTTGGATGTCTTTAGCTTGAAGCACCCAGTGTCCCCATGTTTGTAAAAGTTTAGGACACTGAGACACCACAGCAAAACTATGTCCAAATAACTCTCCTCTCCTCTCTCTCTCTCTCCTCTCTCCTCTCCTCTCTCTCTCTCTCCTCTCCTCTCCTCTCCTCTCCTCTCCTCTCTCCTCTCCTCCTCTCCTCTCCTCCTCTCCTCTCCTCCTCCTCCTCTCCTCCTCTCTCCTCTCCCTCTCCTCCCCTCCCCCCCCCCCCCCCCTCCTCCTCTCCTCTCCTCCTCTCCTCTCCTCTCCTCTCCTCCTCTCCTCTCCTCCTCTCCTCTCCTCCTCTCCTCTCCTCCTCTCCTCTCCTCCTCTCTCCTCTCCTCCCCCCCCCCCCCTCTCCTCCCTCCCTCCCCCCTCCTCTCCTCCTCCTCTCCTCCTCTCTCCTCTCCTCTCCTCTCCTCTCCCTCCTCTCCCTCCTCCTCCTCTCCTCCTCTCCTCTCCTCTCCTCTCCTCCTCTCCTCTCCTCTCTCCTCTCTCTCTCTCCTCTCCTCTCCTCTCCTCTCCTCTCCTCCTCTCTCCTCTCTCCCCTCCTCTCCTCCCCTCTGTGTTTAGCACTTGCTTTCAGTCTTGACAGTGCTGCTGTGTTGGCAGTGAAAAAGAAGTTGTCATCACATTAGAATGACAATGCTTTGATGTTTAAAAGGCACAAAGCTTTAATGGGTTCCTTGTGTTTCCCTCACACGTGACACGATTACATTAACTGTGTTTTAGCTGGTTTGCAAAGCCAGCATCAACTGAACATATCAAAGATTTATATGGAGGTCAGTGCTAATGAAGCTGCTCACATTCAAGATTATTTTATTAAACTGGTCTCCTACAGCAGTTGTGTATTGTTTCAAACAGTTAGAGATGGAAGCTGAAGGCAAATGGAAAGGAGGTAAAATATACAGAGACGAGGGAGAGGGAAGCAAATATGAAACGATGAAAGAAGATGGTAAAATTATACAAGAGGGGGAGAGGAGAGAGAAACCACACTCGCGTGACAAGTGTCCTCATCATGGACTGGAAGACTGTATTTCTGCCCTCCAGCACGCCTCCAGGCCTTAGCCCAGTTGGCTGGTACAGTCATGTGGAGAGCTAGAATATCATCCACTCCTACATGCAAAGAGGGAACGGGAGGGAAAGGCGAAGGCAGTGGGGGTGGGGTGGCCTGTAAGAGACTGGGAAACCTGATAGCGAGGAAGAGGAGAAAGTCATCTGGAGTGAGGAAGGAGTGAAGCGAGGGGAGATGGGAACAGAGGAGAACGAGAGAGACGGGAGAAAGATGTAAAATGAGGGACAGTGTGTAAGTGGTGTGGTGAAAGGGTGGGGCAGAGTGTGAGGAGAACAAGGAAGAAAATGGAGAGAGAGGGAAGAGAAAGTGAAGGAACAGGAGGGAGGATTAAGGAGAGCCCCAGGTGGAATAGGAAGTAAAGTTGCCAGCTCTCCCTCTGGCATATGTCCTTGCCTGCGGGAGCACCCAAGGACCAGGGAGAGGGCAGCTGGTCCGTAGCCACGTCCAGGCAAGGACGTGCCAACAGCGGCCGAGTCATGCCAACGTTGGGCTTCCCATGCCAGCAACTGTCCTCGTGCGTAGAAACCCACGTCAAGCTGAACCTCTGCGGAATCTCGGACAATAAAAGGCAGTGGTGCTGGCGTCTGCCTTTTGTTTATTTTCTGTTTATTCATCACTCTTTCGTCCTGCTTTGTTTAGTTTCTGCAGCAGTCAGTGTCTCTGTGTGGCAGGAGCTGTGCCACTAGCCAAATGAATTTCAGTTGCTTGTTTCTAATTAGATATTTGTAACCTCTGAATATGAATTGTGCTTTTTAAATTCAGATTTTCTGCTCTGCTCTGATTCTGCATGTAAAGTGAATAGTGTGTGCCTTTTATATATTCAGTTTACATCTAAAACACTCATTCATTTGCTCATTTTCTTCAAAATTAGTTATAGTAGTGTTCAGTAAAACAACAGAAAGCTTCCAGTTTTTGGTAACATCCAGGCTGAGAAGCTGTGAAATGAATGGAGCATCATAGTGGCCCAGATATCAAGACGACTTTGATTATAAGATGATCACTTTTTTATTGCACCTGTTTCAGATATAAAACAAAATCACTAACATTTTAACACTGGCTGCCGAAAGAAATGTCTGACAGTATGTTTGGGCCAAAGCAGTATTTACATTCTTATATCACAGGGAAAGACAGATAGTAAAAAGAAAGAGTGGCATGCACAAATGAAAAGACAAACAGAACAAACACACACTTCAAAATCATCTGTATAAACCTGAAGAAGGAAGAGAAGCTGCAGAGAATAATGTTCCTCTTTCTCACAGGCTGAATATGTGACTACACAACCTCTGATGCTAGCTAAATCACGCAGAGAAAAAATCTGCCTGTGCTCTTTTTGATGTGTTTTATAAAGAAAATTTCTTAACTTTAAGTAGAAATACTCATTTAAAACGAATTCATCCTGTGTGGTTTTCAGGCGCTCATTTAAATGTAGTGGTTCAGCTTGTTGTTGTTCTGTTGCTGGGAGCTTATTCTCCCAAACACTTAGCAGACAGTGCAGATGAGGCCATTTGTTCCATCCCCTCATTAGCCAATGACAGGCACTGTCTTCCTGATGTAATCATTGGTCATTAGGAAAAGGCATTAATTCTGTTATTTACCACAAACTCAGTATAAAGTATTTATACTGCTCTCTGTGTCTGTGAGACACACAGCTGAACATTAACCAGATATGTTCAATTACTAGGTGAACATGGGCCAGTACTCTGATTGGGTTTTAATGATTAATGAGATTTTAGATGAGTTTCTCTCTCACCCTCTCAGCTGGAACCCCTGGATCACAGCTGCCGCAGCTAAAGGGACACGTAGAATATGTCCGAGCCTGAATGAATCAATATTCATTGTTTCTTAAGAAATGGTGGTTCCAAAATATTGAACCGCTCAAGCAAACACTGAGCAGATGTATCACTCAGTAGACAGATTGCAGCGTTCAGCCAGATTTCCACAGATTGCTCAGAGCCCTTCCAAGGTATTCTGCTTCATTTGAAGTAGGACACGCTGAAACCAAAAACTCCTGAACAGAAAAGTGAAAAGTGAAACCATGACACTCTTGATCACAACCAGGTTAGGTCAAGTCGAGTCAATTTTAAATTATGTGCTCCAAAAAACAAACCACAAAAAGGCTCCACAGCTTGAACAGCACACAGAACAACACTCTCAGTCTGTAGACTTTAATAATAATGACAATGAGTCCCTTTTTATCTTCCGTGTTTTTGTTATGTATGATCTTTGCCTATTTTTTGAAACGTTGAGTCTCTTCATGAGAAGTGCTATACAAATAAACTTGTCCAGACTCAACACAGGCTGGCAGCCGATGGTTCAGGTACATACCACATGGAAACAGATGCCCTAAGCAGCGAGTCCCTGTTTCGATTCCCACATTTCCCGTTTGTCTCCGCTGTCGCTGTCAAATAAAGGTTTAAAATGTGATTAAAACAGACAGACAGCAACAGAGGAGGACAGACATGCAGTAAATGTTGCATGTACAGAGTAAAGTTATTTCTTCTTGGCTGCATTGAAGTATATTTTAGCCTTTGACAGTCATCTTAAAGAAGCACATTAACACACTTTATTAGCATCCACTATCAAAACCTTGTTAGCAGGTGGATGAGCAGTCATTAGGTGGAGGATGTCAGCGCCATTAATGTGATTAACTACACTGCAGATACAGAATCTTTCTCGACACACACTGCGGCAAAATGCAGAGCGAAGAAAACAAGAGCAAGAAAGTAAAATTCAGAAACATCAAAATGTCAAGCCATCCTTTTAAATCTAATCTTGGTTGGAGGCTTGTTTAGAGGCAGAACAGCAAGCCTGCAGTCAATCTATTTTGGGGGCAAATAGCAAAGACTGAAGGTGTCTGCTTAGCGGCAAGTCAGAAGCATTATGTTCAGTGTGCTTTTGACATACTGTTGTTTTGTGTGTGTGCATGTGTGTGTGCGTATGTGTGTGTGTTAGAGAAAGCAAGTGTACCCGACAAGCTGTTCTTTAGCTGTGAGTGTAGGTGTCAAATGTACTGTAGGTACTATATAGCAAGACCCCAGGGAGACTAGCTGTCACCTCAGTGCCAGCTAATAGGGATCCGAATGAACCAAATTTAACCTGTTGTACGGCCGAACAGCACCGAGTCCTATCATATTGATTAACAACAACACACAACAACTCTCTCCAGCTCCCAGAAATTTAGAATTTGCTGCTTTTCTTTGCATGGTTGATGGTAAACTGAGTATCTATGGGGTCTTGAAGCTGCCACCCTGAGCTCTGGGAAATTATACTGAGCATATTTTTGGTATTTTCTGAGCAAACAATTAGTAAATTAATCAAGAAAATAGTTGGCAGAGTGACAGATAATGAAAATAATTATTAGTTGCAGCCCGTATTTCCCCAATCAGCATTTCTAAAGAGAAATTAACATCTTTTTTTTTTTTTTTTTATCCCCACTCGGGTCTCGTCTTTTATCGGACTAAAATGAATATCTGCTTGAGAATGTGTGATTATGTGAGGAGGCATGTTATGAATAATGACAGTAAGGATTGCACTCTCTCAGATGTGTCCAGACTCATGAGCATCAGTGTCACTACAGTGGTCAGTGCGTGTGTGTGTGTGTTTGTGTGGGACACTGGCGATAATGAGATTTGTTCTGTCACACTGGGTGAAACAGAAAACAGTGCATTTTCAAATAAAGACGGATAGTCAGGCTGCATGCTTTATTGCTTGTATTTCTGTGTGATATTAGGGGGGGAGAAAGAGTGAGTAAATGGAGTGCAGCCTGGGAAATACTAATAAATATGGACTGGAAAAAGATGAAAAGGGAAACACAGAAAGATTCAAGGACATGTGTGAAGTGAGATGAGTGAAAATCCTGCAAGAGAATCAGAGCCAAAGAGTAAGAATCCCCAAGTGGTGGAGAGAGAGAGAGAGAGAGAGAGAGAGAGAGCACTCACTCCTTTCCCAAGTCTCTCTTCCAAGTGTGCTTCATCCAGCGTTACGATGGCAACGCTGAGTCCTCCACAAGCTGACCACATGCACATGCTCGCACACTCGCACATACAGTAAGTGCAATTACACACACAGACTGTAGCACCTGAAAAGCCATGTGCACAGATATCACACTCACACATAACTTTAGATAAAAGGCTCTACTGCTGGCCGTTAATAAACACACTGCAGCTCTGACAGGCACAGAAATTGCTCCCCTAACATCACATACTGTATAATTCTGTCCCACTGCTCATGGGTAAACTCATTCATCAGCCGTGAGCTTATCAATCGGCCGTGATTTTAAACAAATGTTCTCTGGTTCCAGATTTAAAAAGCAAAAATGTGCTGCCTGTTTTTGTTTTTTCTTAGACAGTAAATTCAGCATCTTTGAGTTTTTCCTCAAAACACAAACCACTAATGATCGTATAATAATTTTATACCACTTGTATCTTATGTCAAAAAAAAAAAAAAGATAAAAATCACATGCTGTGTTTGTCATTCATATGTTTGTCATGTAGCCTGAGAAGTTCACTGAACCGCAGAGAAACACAGTTCCAAATGTACAATTACAGATTGCAGAAGGGTCGAGCCGCGTGCCTGAAATAAGAACATCCAAATCTGATGCCATCCATCTCATCTCCCACCCTCCCACACAGAGCAACCCCTTCACCTGCTAGCTGGTTAATTACCACTAGCAGCTATTTCAAGCCTTACATTGGTCGCACTGCGCAGAAGAAAAGAGTCTCATTCATGGAACAGAACCGATCACAGAACAAACAGTAAGGTTTGTTCCTAGATTGTGCTCAACACAGAGGCTCCATGAGAAAACACAGCTGCAGATGCAATAAAAATGTAAGAATTGGAGTAAGGTGATGGCACAGGTTGAAATAATGTGATAAAGAAAAACAAGCACACATCATTAAGAAGCACAGATTCATACTGGTCTGAAAATAGAACTGAAAAATGAGAATATCTCTTCCTCTGCTTCTCTCCAGCCCCCAGATAAGGAAGGCGGTCTGCCGAAGCAGGTGGGCAATAAGACAGAGTGCGGCCTGCTGGGATTGGTCCTGGACCTGAAGCGGGATTACCAGCCAATACGAAACCAGATCCCAGAGGAGAAGCTTTACAAAGTCTACACCTTCAACTCTGTCAGGAAGTCCATGAGCACCGTCATCAAACTGCCTGATGGCAGCTTCCGCATGTACAGCAAAGGAGCCTCTGAGATCGTCCTCAAAAAGTGAGTCTGGTTTTACACATATTTCTGAACTCTAATATGATATAATCAGCTCAAAATATATAGAAAATCCACTCTGAGCATAATGTATTTGAGGGCACGACCCATTGTACGTTCTCTAGGCAGCAAGTGTGGGCTGAGTTTCCACTAGAAGGTCATGTAACTGTGACATTTTACAGCACATTACAGCAACACTGCAGTAACAAAGGAGAAACCGAAACTTATGAAGTTTCCAGAAGCAGAAAATCTCTGTAGAGACTGAATGATATTGATGTCTTGTATCTGTCTTGGCTGTTACACTGGATTAAACACATTTAACAAACATTTAAAACAGAGGAAGCTGCAGACAGCTGCAAAACTCAAACTGAAATACAAACACAAACTGACATTTGATCAAATTACAGTTCATTTGTTTTTTTTGGAGCAGTTCAATTCCATCCAGTTCTTTGTGTCGTCCTGCACGCCATGAGCTGTTAGTCTGCTCTCATGGCCCGGGATCATCAGGCACTCCTGACCAGAACATCCAGAACCACTGACTGTGGAGGAGATTTAACGTCAACACTCCTCAATGCTCGTAGAAGTGACATTAAACATCGCATTAACAGAAATTAAATTATATATTTTCGAAATTGCAGTGTAATTTTTTGCAGGGGGAATTGACAAAACTGTTTCACTACAAGGTCCATTTTGATTGTATCACATACTGACTTCCCCAGAAATACCTATTTGTATTATAACTTACATCCTGCTGGGATCTTGAGATTCCATGTTTGATCACACGATACACACTTCTTAACTACCTCCATCCCCACTGCTCTCCAACCCACTCCAACTCCAGATGCAGCCATATTCTGAACGAGGTGGGGGAGTCGAGGGTTTTCCGTCCGCGGGACAAGGACGAGATGGTGAAGAAGGTGATCGAGCCCATGGCGTGTGACGGCCTGAGGACCATCTGTGTGGCGTACCGTGACTTCCCCAGCGATCCTGAGCCAAACTGGGAAGATGAGAACAACATCCTCAGTGACCTCACAGCCATCTGCGTTGTTGGGATAGAGGACCCCGTCAGGCCAGAGGTAGGACAGTGTGAGATATTTCAGTGACGCACTTAGAAGAGCAGATGTCGGGCGAACGGCCTGCACCACCAGCTATCAGCAGATTTGTCACCTTTGTGTCGTCACCATAACTTTGAAGCAGAGTCGCTTTACCTACAAATATAAAATATCTCTGTGTCTGCTCTACATACAGTTCTGTGACGCTGACCGAGAGATAACCGAGAAATGACAGACAGCAAAGTCAATTACATCCTGTATGTCAGCACTGCGCCGTGTTGTTTCAAACACAGGAAGTGTGTACCGTGTGCAAAGATAGTCTTACATGTGTATGCCTTATTAAAGGGACAAGGGAGCTAATAAATGTTGGTGGAAGCCACAGCATGGCAGAAAGCTAGACAGCCTCTGTACACAAGTTTGAAAACAGCATATGTTGTCTTGAATAAGAGCACAGAAGATGCTGAGGAGACGTCGATGTAGCTTTACATAAATCAACTGTCTGATATGAAATGGGTATAGATATAGATGGAGACTCTAGTTCAATAAAATAGATATTCATTCATGAGATGTATTAATGATGTTTCTTGAGAGAGTAGAACTGAGGCTGGAGGAAAAGCACACTTGACCTTTTTAATGTAGTTCAGTTTGATGGAAGTATTTATAAAAAGAAGCAACATAAACCTACTACTCCAGTTTTCAGTCTGTAAACCAGGACCAACCCTCAGTTTCCTCTTCTAAACCGTTTTCTTGGAATTTTCCTGGATTTCAGAGACTGGGAATGTTAATAAGCCTCTCTTCAGTTGATCCATTTATTTCCTAGAAAGCTCAGGTTCAAACACATCAACACTTCTATGGCTTTTAGTTACATCAGACCAGCTCCTTTAATTACTCCCATAAAAATCACCTTTATTTATATCAGATTTGAATCTGGTTTGATTTCAGTGAGGAAAGCTCAGCTATTTAGATTTGGGCATTTATTAGTGGTTCTGCTTTTACAATAAGTCTTCTCTTTTGACTTGCTTGAGGAAGCACAGTATCTCTGTATTGATTATGATATCAGATGATATCAGAGAATGAACAAAGCAGCAGGAGCCTGGTGACAGCAGCAGCCTGGACAATGAGCTGACAGAAAAGGATCATGTGTCATTTGAGAGGATTGGCAGTGGGGTGTTTGAATGATCAATTGCTTCACCGATGAGTGCCTCACTAAATGATTATTGATTTATGAAATGCACACTTCAGACTGAGCCAATCAGAGATTTCTGACTGAACGTGTCCCGCTCAGTTTCATGCAGTTTAACATCCTGTTAATTCATATTTACTGTTGCTTCTTTCCTGCTGTGTCCATAACCACCTTAATGTATTTATGCTGTAGTACAGATTAACTTGTATTTATTTATATATCAGACAAAGCTCTCCATGGCTGTGGAAAATAAGATTTGTGGTTAGTTGTTAGGGAAAGACTTGACCCTTCACTTATTTCACATTTTCTTGCAGCACAGTTGAAGGCAAAGCAATCAAACAAATAAGTTATTCATCAACAAATTATTGTCTCAGCGGCCCACAGTTTTTATGATCAGTTTCTCTTCAAAGAAAAGACGATTATAATTGGGAGAGAGAAAGTGTGGTGGAAATAAGTATCTGTGTACAGTAGGAAAACTGACCTCACTTGACAGCTCCAGTGCAGGTACAGGGAAGCAGGAAACTAACTGACTACTGCATTATTCAACTTCCTCTTTCATCTTTTTTTCCACCACCCCCACCCCCCTCACTCTCTAACAAGGTCTCTCATTCAACCTCTCCCCATCATGTTCTCTCCTCTCCACCTCTCGCCGTATTGTAGGCTTTGACTTTCACCTTCCTTTGGTTGCTCTTTTTTCTTTTGACTTTCTCTGCAAACCTCCTTTCTCTCTCTCTCTCTCTCTCTCTCTCTCTCTCTCTTTCTGTCTTTTTGTGTCTGAAGCCGAGTTACGTAAGCGTAGGAACAGAGGTAGATTTAAAAAAGAAGAAATATACACGGAGAGGAGAAGCAGAAAAGAGAAACCATCATCCTCAAAGGAATAAGCAAACAATCTCATGAACAACCAGACCAGTTAAAGAGAATCCAGTGCTGTATCACAGTGTTATTTAAGGTTGTCATATAAGCAAACCAGCTGCAGAGTTACCCTGAAAATAACACTCCCAGTTGTGGACCTTTGCTTGAACTTCCCTTCTCTTCCACCAAAGCAGTTACTAACATTTGACATTTTCAATAACCAGCATGGAGCAGGAGTGCACCAAACACTGCTGCACTCCACTAACATCTTTCCAAGCCTCTTCGTAGGACTGGCTAATATTGTAAATGAGATGACTTTCCCCCCTGATAAAAAGGTCACACAGAGTGGTAAACATGTTTTTGGTTTGTTTATTAGTCTCTCATTTCTTCCTCCGGAATGCAGTGTTCTTTTAATAACTGGCTGCTCTGTGGGGTTGCCCCCAGAGAGACGAGAGAGAGGAGAGGAGTGAAAGAGTGAGAGAGACTGAGAAAGATTCAAAATCAGATTCATGTCAGAGGGACAACGAGTTCGCAGGAGAAGGAGGAGGAGGAGGAGGAGGAAGACGGGTAAGGAGAGAAACGGAGGAAAGCGAGAGTGTAACCAGATCCATGTTGGAGACACATGAGGCTTGTTTTTCAGTCTCACCTACTAGCCTCTTACCCTCTTCCTCTGTCGGGCCAGATTGTATTTTTAATAAGCGTCCGCTCTTCTCCTCTCCTCCTCTTCTCTCCACCTCCTCCTCTTTTGGATGACCATCAGGAATCCAAAAGAAAGGAGAGTTAAACAGACAGCGGGGATGGCAGGGAGGCGGACAGGAAGCTGATGTCTTGATAAAAGTGACTTGGTGAGAGCAGAGAAAGCAGAATGTAATAATTTACTCCTCTTGCCACAATATTTACTCTAAGAACTTCTTTGCTTTGTCAGATCGTATTATCATAGAATGACGACTAATGAATTAGTGCAGTTTGTGCTTTTTGTTGCATCTGTAAGTGTTTCAGTGTAACACATTATCAACTCAGCACATGTACCGATACTGATGCTAAAAGGCCTCTAAGTGCGTATCTGTTGAACGTCCTCGACCTTTTCCTCATTGGGAAATTGCTGGAAAATTGCAGACAGATTTTTTTTTATTATTATTTCAGTTTGTATAAGTGATGAAATGAAAAGCTAATTTGGCTGTTGCTTTTTGTTTTTGTTGTTTTTCTTTACTTAATCCAGCAAGTAGTCCTTTACCTTAATCTAATGAAATGAAATATTTTTACTTATTTACTTGTGGTAGCTAACGTTAGCATACAACAGGTAAATATTGCTGCATAATTACTGTGTCAGTTTATCGACTTCAAGGCTTCCGCTTCTTTCCACTTGTGCTTCTTTTATAGTAGATTTCATAATCAGCCACAACAGAATGATCAGATATGAAATGACAAGAGGATGAGTCATATGTTTGTGCTCATTTAACCTCCATCTCATTAAAGACCTGCCCTCCATCGTATAGATTTACCAATCTGCTAATGAGTTAAATCCTTCATGTTTGTGTTGGTGGATTCATTTCTGATCTACGTTCTACTGCGAGTTTGTGTGTTTATGAGTACGAGCGTGCTCCCATGTGAACGTACAATATGCCCAAGTGTCTGTGAGTGTGAAATGGAAAGTATGCATATTCCTGCCTGTGTGTGTGTGTGTGTGTGTGTGTGTGTGTCAGTCAGAGTGAAGGCCTGTGTGTATGTGCAGATGGATGTGAGTTGCTGTTACTGTACAGTATGTGCACACATTTGTTTATGTGTGGGTTTGGAGAGCAGCGCTCGCCCACACTGACCTTTGTCAGGAAAGAGAAATGTTTCTGAATTAATGCTCACTAGTTCTAACACAGATCTCCATACAGTAATATCTCCCAGTTAATCTACTGGAGTACCGTCTGGAGAGAAAAGAGCACCGATAAAATGCTTTATTATACAGCTTGTTAATACAAAAAGGCTGTTTTGCCTGTACAGGATACGACAATACAACTTGTTGCTATTGGTACGTTCTTGAAGTGGCTAAAATAAATATTATATGGTGTATATATGCTCAGAGTGACTGTTTGTGGTTCAATTTCTTCAGCAGGAAACAGTTTGCAGCCACATAGAGGAGAGTTTAGCAGCTAAAGATCCAGATATTAACCTCATGAGTTAGTTACATTCGTCAGGTGAATGCAAGAACCACAACTCGAATAATCATGTGTCACTTTTTAGGTTCCTGATGCCATCCAGAAGTGCCAGCGTGCAGGCATCACAGTGCGCATGGTGACGGGAGACAACATAAACACAGCCAGGGCCATAGCCATCAAGTGCGGTATCATCCACCCTGGAGAGGACTTCCTCTGCATCGACGGCAAAGAGTTCAACAGGAGGATCCGCAACGAGAAAGGAGAGGTACAGTAACTCCTGTCAGAGAGCGAGAGAGGCTGAGAGAAGAGAGAGAGAAAATCGAAACCACAACCACTTGCCTTTCTGTTTCCATTTGTGTATGTTTGTTTCCCGTGTGTGTGTTTAGGTGGAGCAGGAGCGTATTGACAAGGTTTGGCCCAAACTGCGAGTTCTGGCCAGATCCTCCCCAACCGACAAACACACACTCGTCAAAGGTGAACTGGAAGCACACTTTCATTTTCTGATTTACTGCTGATAAAATGAAACTGAGCTCGTTTCGAGGTCGTTCTTCATTACACCAACTCGTCTTTTACCAGACATGAAATTTGTCAGAGCAGCAAATACCTGGTGTTGTAATGATCACAGCTGTCGCACAGACCTGTGTCTCCTCGTTTCTGATGCTGTATTGAATGTACATTCTCTGCTGCGTGTGTGTCTGACAGGAATTATTGACAGCACTATGGCAGACCAGAGGCAGGTGGTGGCTGTGACTGGAGACGGGACCAATGACGGACCAGCTCTAAAGAAAGCTGATGTCGGCTTCGCCATGGTAAGCAGCCCCTCTCTTCTCTATTTCCTGTGTGTGTTCTTTGCCTTCTGGTGCGACTGATCTCAGTCAACATCTGCAGATTTCTTCTTCACCCTCTGCAGTATTTAGGGTTCCTCCTCATGCTCCCTGCCGCTGGCTGTGTAGATTACGGGCTCCCCCTAGTGGATTTCTGAGCGCACACAGTTTCCCTGCAGTAGATTCAGACATGTCAGACGACAAACTGCTAAAAAAAATAAGGTTAAACAAAATACTAATTCTGTTCTTTCTGTAAATCACAACTTTATTTGTATTTGCTCCTTGACTGTTACCTCCTCTGTTTCTTCAACTCCACCTTTCATTTCCCATATCTGCTAATATGAAGTGACTTTACCCTGGATGTTATTTAACAACATGTAAATTTTGTTAAATAACATCCAGCTATTTTTCGCTATTTTTCCTCATAGCCCCGGTTAGCTAACCCTGTTTCCTGGTTGGGAATCACTGACATAAGGTGAAAGCTGGTAGTGATCAGGAGGCTGACCATGTGAAACCATCAGTGTGATCCTTCCAGTGTGAAATTAGTTTCTCTCAGGTCGATCTTTCAACCCGTCTGCAGTACTCTCTGAATTAACCCTGCTGCTCGTCCTGTAAGAAAGGGCTTCCTGCTCCTTCTGTGAATATGATCCTCCTGCCATCGAACACACACACGCCGACATTTAATTAGTCTGCATCATCATTATCCATCATCATTTGAGTCGTGTCCAGAGTCCAGTTTCGTCCAGTGGCTGCAGAATAAAACACTATGCTGTAACAGATGATCAGTAAATTTAGTTGTGTAATAGAACCCAGTTTTCTTTCTGACTGCACTGCGCTCTTTCAGGGCATTGCTGGTACGGACGTGGCCAAGGAGGCGTCTGATATCATTCTGACCGACGATAACTTCAGCAGCATCGTCAAGGCGGTGATGTGGGGCCGAAACGTCTACGACAGCATCTCCAAGTTTCTTCAGTTCCAGCTCACTGTCAACGTCGTGGCCGTCATTGTGGCTTTCACTGGCGCCTGCATCACACAGGTCAGAGGAGTGTGTGTGTGTGTGTGTGTGTGTGCGCCACCATCTTTTCATCAACAGTTACCTCACAATGGAAGGAAGAGATTCTCTGAACAAAGTCATCGCACATGTTCTCACTGAAAGTGCCACGTAAGCTTCTACAAGCAGAAATAGCTCGAGTGATATAATAAAGACTGAGTTTCCTCTCATAAAAATTTCCATAAACCCAAAGGACCGTTCCTCACTTGCCTGCAAGGCCGATATAAATTTAAAAGCAGACCTTCCTGCAACCTTCTGCGGCAGGTTCACTGTCACTGAGGACGTGGGTTATATTAACATAACTGCTGTCTAGTCTGTACAGCAGCTAATTTTTGAAGGGAATAAAAAGGAGGTGTGTGAAAAGTCTCATCAGTCAGTGTAGCTGTAGGAGTGGTTCTTAGTAACTGTCCTCTCCTGGTTGTATTGACGTTATTCCCTCGTGTTTGCCCAGGACTCTCCCCTGAAGGCCGTGCAGATGCTGTGGGTGAACCTGATCATGGATACTTTTGCGTCCCTGGCTCTGGCGACGGAGCCTCCCACAGAGTCTCTGCTGAGGAGGAAGCCGTACGGTCGCAACAAGCCCCTCATCTCCAGCACCATGACAAAGAACATCCTAGGCCACGGAGTCTATCAGCTCATCATCATCTTCACTCTGCTCTTTGTTGGTACGGATCGTCACTCTGCTCTGCGGTACATGGGTTCACACTTAAGACAACAAACTGACTGTCTTTTTTTTTTTCTTTCTCCCTGCAGGTGAACAAATCTTTGACATTGACAGCGGCCGTAACGCACCTCTCCACTCTCCTCCCTCCGAGCACTACACCATCATCTTCAACACCTTCGTCATGATGCAGCTCTTCAACGAGATAAACGCCCGAAAAATCCACGGAGAGAGGAACGTGTTTGATGGCATCTTCAGGAACCCCATCTTCTGCTCTATTGTTTTTGGCACCTTTGCTGTGCAGGTAAGCCCACGCAAATGATTCGATTCGGTGTTAATTCTTTATGAATAAGTCATTTTTTGGTGTTTGAGTCTGACTTGTGCTCTGCTTTGGGTAGATTGTGATTGTGCAGTTTGGGGGGAAGCCATTCAGCTGTCAACCTCTGGACCTGGAAAAGTGGATGTGGTGTGTTTTCCTCGGGCTGGGGGAGCTTGTCTGGGGACAGGTAACACACAAACTCATCTGTTTCTCTGTCTTTGTATTTTCCCGCTGTGCTTCTTCTCTTGCTCTCCTCCTAGTTTACCATGTTTTATTCCCCCTCTCTGCATCTCTACTGCGAGCTTGTCCCCTTTCCTTTTGACCCAGTGCTCCCTCTTCTCTGTGGGTTAGGTCATAGCCTCCATACCCAATAGCAGGTTGCGTTTCCTGCGGAGGGCCGGCCAGTTAACTCAGAAAGACGAGTTACCAGAGGAGGACGTAAACGAGGAAAATGAGGAGATCGACCACGCGGAGAGGGAGCTGAGGAGAGGGCAGATACTCTGGTTCAGAGGACTCAACCGCATTCAGACTCAGGTGAGAACACAAGAGGGACACGAAGACACAAGACCCTCCTGTCGTTACTTCATGAGTAAATTCTGGATTTTTTTTAGGAATAATTTCACGTGTGACGTTTTCTGACGTGTCTTTTTGTTTTATTGTCTCTCTTTGCCATTTAATCAGTTTCAGTAGGAAGTTGTTCCACCTCAGACACTGTGCTAGACTATGTCACATGTACATGTTAGTCAGTAAAAGCCATGAAGTTGTTTTATTTAAAGATGACTTATTTAGGTGCATGAAGATGCAGCTTTCTGTGGCTGGACTTGACTTGGACGCCGGCGTGGACCTGTGGGAGATCGATGGTCAAACCTCTGCGTGAAATACAACTGGAAATATTCACTGATGTGTTGTCACTGTGATGAACTCTGCAGACCGCTATCACTGTGATATTAAGGCAGTTTTGTGTTGGATTTGGGTGTTCAATGAAATCATCTCACTGATGGTCCAGGGTGAAGTTATCCCCCGACAGCAGTTTTTTTTGTGGTGTTAAAGGAATAGTACGCTTTATTTTTATTTCTGGAGCTTAAGCCATCACTTTGATTAGATGTGATAACCTTAAACTCACCAGGTTATTGGCTGAGATTTCCAAATTTGTAAAATTTATCTGGAAGGAAAAAAAAAAGACATTCGAAAATTAAAACACAAACGATGCATCGTAAACATCCGTCGCAGGTTACAGCCTCACTTCCTGGTCTAAGTTTGACCGACTATATTTGCTGTACCATGGTTTTTGGAATTTTTTTTTTTCACTCTGTTTCAAGATCTCAGCACTTTCTTTGATAATTTCACAAGTTGTAGAACCAAGATAAACTGTATAATAAACTCTAGTTTTCCTTTCATTTCTAAAGTAACATGAAGGAAAACAACAAAACTTTTGATGGACAGAAATGGCTGCCTCTGTATTTTACACAATTATACTTCGACCTTTCGATCTTTGAGAGTCAGATCACCCGGAATACAAAAACCTCTTTTCTCACCTGCCTCAGGTGGTTTCTGGCCTTGAGGATAGTTTTGGTTTTATTTGTTTAAGTGTCTTTATCTGGGATTTCTACGATTGAGGTGAGAGGAGTTTTGTTTTCAGTTCTCACAACATTGAACATTCATTATGCTTTCTGTATAATCCACCAAATACACTGTCAGTTTTCTTTTTTAAATTCAATGCTCTAAGCATCTTAAATTTAACTTCATGTACCTCAGATGTGTCAGGGTTGGAGACAGAAATCAGAAAAACTGGGCAAGTAAATCCAAAACCTGACACCACCAGAGACGACAGAGTAGATTTGTAATTTGAGTGAACTGACCCTTTAAATTAAATCCACCGCTTGGTTGAGGGGATACTACACCCTGGCCTTTAGCTGCCCCCCCACCCTCCCCATCGTGTCATGACTGAGACACTGTACCACCAGAATCACTCAGCCAGTCAACCTGTGTTGCCATTTGGTCTGTGTCACTCTGAGCAGCCATTTGTCCTCTCCTGTCCCGCTCTCCTCCCACAGATTGAAGTAGTCAACACCTTCAAGAGTGGCACCTCCTTTCAGGGGGCGGGGGCTCTGAGACGCCAATCATCCACCACCAGCCAGACCCAGGATGTAACCAATGTTTCTAGTCCTAGTCACGTGTCCTTGTCCAATGCCCTTTCCTCTCCTACAAGCACTACTGCTGCTACTGCTCCTCCCACTACTGGCCGTGAGTCAGATCTCTGTCAGTCTGCTTCTCTGCTCTCTTTGCTTCAGGGGTGCCATCCCGTCACAAACAAACACTCGCATTTATTATTCTTAAAACAAGTTACTGTGACCGTCTCCATTAGGGGTTGGCATCTCTGAAGATCCGTCTTTTTTTTCTTCTTCTTCTTTCTTGCTCTCTGCTTTTCTCATTTCCTCTCTCTCTTCTGTCTTTTTTGCTGTTCATACTGGATTTCAAATTCATCTTAAAGTCTCCTCCCATGCTGGGTGTACTGTCCTCTCATTGGTGAATGTGTGTTTGTTTCCCCAGAGTGCTAGGAGCGCAGGACTAAGGGTGATACCCACGGCGTGACATTTCAGGTTGTGAGTTTGTCTCCCTCTGCTCACCCCCCACCCCCACCCCCCATCCATCATCCCACCCTTCAATCCTCCCATTTTTGTGTCTTGACGGACATTAATGTGAATTAATTCCAATCAACTCACCAAGGGACTGGGTAAACATTCAAGTATAAGTTGTATTGTTGTCTTATTCCACCGGTGAGTTTGCTGCTGATGAGGCACCTCACACTGAATTGACCTACAGCTAAATTTACAGGGTATTTTATGCACTCTGCTGCTGACACATCATCTGCAGTGACTAGCAAACACAAAGGAAGCTACAGCCTGTGGCGGCGATAACGCCAGCTTGCAAACTTTTGATTGAAATGGGGATCCCAAATGGTGCAGCTAAAAAAAAATCTATCCACATTATATCTACGTAATGCTTTTGTCACACCTCCATCTTCTTTTCTTTCTCTCTCTCTCACACACACTTTCACACGTTTCCTGTCTGGAGTTAATATTCATGTAATCGGTGAAAAGCTGCCGGGTGTGTTGGACAGGAGTGGAAGGGACTCGGGGAAACGCCACAAAGCAGAACTGTACCGATAATTCATCCCGTCTTGTCGCTCCATACTGTCAGTGTAGTTGACTGTCATGTTGCCATAGTTACAGACATAGATGCTCTGCAGCACCACCGACGTAAATTCAACCCCCCACCCTTCTCTGACACCCCATCAGTGTTACTTGTCAGACATCCTGTCACATGCACTCATCCAGACAGGCTCCTCTTATTTTCTTTTTCTGTTTTGTCTCCTTATACCTACTCTGCCACAGTTACTACAGAACATACAGTCGTCCCATACATGAAAAAAATCGAATATCTTTTTCTGCACTGGTTAACATATTTTAATGTTATTCAGTGATTATATGCAGTCCATTTCTTTCAGCACAACCTCCCATGAAAAGAAATACTAGAATATTATTGTACTACTATTTTTAGATATTTTATAATCGGCTTTGGGGCGGAGCTGGAAACATTTTGGATTCAAAATATCTGAATATTGTAAAAATAAAAATGACAAAGTAATTGAAGAGAAAACTGTTTTCATAACTTGATAAATTGGTTTTAAGACATTTAATGAAAAACGTCGCCTGTAGAGTTTGTAAATTGTGATGAGTATTTTTCTTCTTTTTTTCCTTTTTCAGGCATAAAATCTGAAAAATATTTAGTAATAAAAATAATCATTAGCTGCAGACTTAAAAATATGTAGCTATAATAGATGTTATATTGTTATTGTTACAGCTCTATCATTAAAAGTTAACTTTTTTTACACAGAATAATCCTGCAGGAATAGCATTAGCGACCAGCACAATAACATGATATCCCTCTGTTTATACTCCAGAGCGCTGATGATTCAGTTTCCTGTAAAAACGAAATGATTCCTATACATCCTGAACTTCAACAGGATTTGATAAAAAGCGACCCTCCTGTAATCCACTACCTAAAGAAACTGAGTAAACTGTCTAGTCTCAGTAAAGATCCACGCAGCTGTTTGGGGCCTATACTTGAGTGTTTACTTAGATGTGCATGGAGTTGAGAACATGCTTTGACCGTCAGACCTCTGATAATACAACTATTATTTTCATTATTCACTCTCATGTGTTTTGTGTCAGCAGTCTGTGTGCTGGTGTCCACTCCTTCACCGTCCTGTTGTCTTGTTGCATGTAATTTGTGTTTACCTCTCGTTTACTTTCCTGTGTTCACAGTATCTTAACCTGTTGTGTTGGCTTTTTATTTTTTGGATGTGTTGTTTTGTTGTGAGTTCTACACTGCGATGCTCGTGTTGAACCTCCAACCTCCTCGTGCAGACTTGACTCTCTCCATCGCCCCGTTTGGGACCATGCTTTTACCCACCCTGTGCTATATGTGTGTGTGTTGTGTGTGTCCTCCATTCAGAGTCTGTGTGGATATTGTCCCAGACAGTGCTCTGGTGCCTACAGAAGTTTTTTAAACCACCTGATTGGATCTCTCAGATCTAACCTCCTTCCTTCTTACTGACCTCGTCCACCAGATTTCTTCAAACTTGCATGTGATATTCTCCTTTAATTTTTTCTGTGAGCATTCCATTTATTAACGTGGCTTGTTTCTAGGTATACAGCACATTGGACTAAAGCGTATACTTACAACGAGCGTTTGTGTTGCTTATTTGTTTTCCTTGAAATGTATGATTTGGTTGTATTTTTTTCCGATTGTTTTCCTCACGGTTTTCCTTAGTGCACGCCCAAATTGAGTGACTTGTGAACTGTAGTTATCTTGTGAAAAGCAGAACACAGACTGCAGTTGCCTTCTCTCTCGCTGCTCCTTCACCTTCTCCTCCTTCTCCACCTCTTTACCCTCAAATGAGAGGTTCCCTCCTCCCCCCTTTCCTCCCCCCTCTCTCCCACTTCCCTCCTCTCTCTCTCTCATCCCGAGGGTCCCTCCAACCCTTCCATCTCACCCCTGGGCTCCTCTCTCATCGGTTTCCTTCTCTCTCCCTCCCCTTTTTCACGGCAGATCCGCGTTGTGAATGCATTCCGTAGCTCCCTCTATGAAGGCCTGGAAAAACCAGACTCCAGAACATCCATCCACAACTTCATGACACACCCCGAGTTTAGGATAGAAGACTCCACGCCCAACATCCCCCTCATCGACGACACGGACGACGACTCCGCTCGGAGGAGGAGGAAGTACTCCAGCCAGCCCTCGTCCCCCAACAAGAACAACAACGCCATCGACAGTGGCATCAATCTCACCATCGACACCAGTAAATCAGCCGCCTCTTCCAGCCCCGCCAGCCCTCTGCACAGCTTGGAGACCAGCCTCTAACCCTGATCCTAAACCTCAGCTCTAACCTCTAACCTCCTTTCCTTGCAGTCTGGGTGTGCCTCCTCCAAGTCCCTCCAGACCTTTAACTGCAACCTTACACCTTGTCAGCCCCAAAAATTTCACCCAGTCCAGCTGAATCCTTACCCTTGCAGCCCGTCCGCCCCCTCCCCACCCCCGATTTACCGCCTACACAGGACAGGTCCTGTGGCAACATGTCCCACCCCCCCACCCCTTTAACCTTGAGCTCTTAAAGCTCTCCGCTCCTCTCGAAAAGTAATACAGCAAGGTGAAAAGAAAAACAAACTCAACATACAATCAAAAAAGCGCAACAAAGCCACAAAACCTACACAGCCATCCTGCTTTTATGGTTGTATGTGTACGGTGGCGGCAGTGGTGGTGTGTGTGACTATATGCGTGTTAGCATGTACTGTATAAGCGTGCCGCTGACTGCACATCCTGAATGAACCGAGGAGGACGATAAGGAGGGAGACACTGCTGAGGAGTGAAAGACCAGAACAGGACAGACTCTCAAACTCCCCTTACACTCCCTCTCCTCAACAATAACATTGTCAATACTGATAATAGTTTAAATTAAATTGAAAAACATTGTTATTATTCTGATTCTGATTCTGATTATTATTGTTATTATTATTGTTGCTCCTGCATGAATGTACATTACCCAAGTTTTATTTAAAAGGGTTTTCATTTTATTGGAGTTCTTTCGTTCTGATGGATCTGGCCTCGCGGCGAACTACTATTTTAAAGACAGCTTCTCTGAGTTCCTGGCCTGCAAAAGTTCCCTCCTCTGTGTGGCATGAACATGTACCCGACTGTAAAAATTTCTTTCATCCATAAACGGAAAATGTGTAACGAGGTGGTAGGGCTCAACTTGCACAGTAGTTTTGCACCTGTCGGAAAAGAGGAACACAAAATAATGATGACGATAGCATTTATGGGATATATTCTATAAATATAAATACATATAAATATATTTAGAGAGAGTTTATCTTTGTTTGTCGGCATGTTGCCTTGTTCCTGCTTCAATGGCTCGAAATACTTTGACTTATTTATGTCTTAAAGAGAATGTAATTTGTTTACAACCTCGTAGAGATAAACTTCCTGGTTTCTAGAAGGAGGGAGGCGAAGCTGAAGCTCAGAAGGACCAGAGCTGTGTTGGTGTGTTATTACTGAAAAACCATGTGCTGGAATTTGCCTGCTATCTTGTCAAATATTGTAGATATTTTTAGAGGATGAACAAACAAAAAGAAACCAAAATATAATGGGATACGTAGTAAATGTGGAATCTTAGTATTACTCTATATGATTGTTGGGATCAAGTCGGAGCGGCTTGCCTTTGGTTTTTTTAAACGGAGGCCTCCTTTTTGTGACAGAGGGGGAATATTTAATTCTTTTTTTCACTACTCCTTCTTCTTCTCTCTCTCTCTCTTTTTTTTTTTTTTTTAATTGTGTTTTTATTTTCTGTGCTTCAGCGCTGGCCTGGGCTCAGGGCTCGAGTCAAAGGCTGATATCAGGACCTTTACAGTGAACTGTCTTCTAGATAAACCTGCTTGTTCGAAGGACTTGATGTTTTAAAAATATGTGTGACCATCAAAAGGCTGCAATCGAGTCATATTTAGAAATTTTCAAAGTTATATTTGGCTTATCTGTACCGCACGGAAATCAGACTTTTTTTTGTTTTGTTTTTGTTAAAATTTGGAATATATTGTGCTGTTTTATTTTTTATTTAATTTTGATTTATTTTGGTTTTAAAAGAGTTTTCTTTTCCTCTAGCAGAGAGACACATGCAGCCCCACAAAGCTGTTGGCATTTTTAACATCTCAAGAAAAAAAAGGAAAAAACTGACAAAAAAAACAAAACAAATTACAACAAAAATGGAATGTTGCTTTGACTCTTTTTCTATATATAAAAAAGACGATCCTTTTCTGCACTATCTGGTTATGAATGAAAACTTCTGTGGTGTAATTCTAGATGTGCTTTTGTGTGTTTTAACCAAGCTTGTCTTCCTGCCGTCACAGAATATACAGTACTCTAGCATCTCAACTGTACTCACTAGTTGTGAACTATTTATTGTGCTTTGACCAATCAGACATTACCAGAGAGAAGTTACATACAGAAGGCACATTTACCCAGTCTTATTGCACTCAGAAGGACAAGGCCACTTAACTAGCCTGTACTATTGTTATTTCTATTACTAACCGAAGTCATTGGCAAGCATGACATGATAGGCTCATTATGCAACTTGAAAAAATTGACAATTTTTCTACTTTAAAAGAAAAACCTATACACTACTACAGTATGTACAATCATTTATCTGAGCAGTTCTATCTTTTTTCTTTTTTATATCCTCCTCCTCTGTCATTTCCCAGTCGATCTGTCCATCTGGAGAGGGTGCACAAGCTTTACCAGTCAGCTCAGGCGTGTTGAAAAAGTAACATGGACCATTTGAATAAAAAAAAAACAAAAAAAAATCTGTCTTATTTAAGTTGGGGAAAAAAACAGTCTGGATTCTGATATTCTGCTTAGAAGCTGTTGATTTATTTTGTTTCCTTTCCGATGTTTTAACTTGACAATTTATTTGTTTATTTGTCTGTAAAAAATTAAAAACAATAAACAAAACAAAAAAACCATTACAACAGCAACAACAGCATTTTCAATTAAAAAAAGAAAAAAAAAGAAAAAAGACTTAAGCCAACATTCTCAAACCACTTTTACATCCAGGAGGACATTCAGCTTTAAGAGGATGCAAAGACGTGGAGTTTAAAAATAATCTTTGTAAATAACAGCAGTGAGTCCACTGAGGACAGAAAGCTCCACGCGGACTGGTGTGAAAACAGGAACTCTTCCTGACTACGTCTACCATCATGCACCACCAACTGAGTCATACTGCCGACGCAGCTGTTTGGCTGTATGTAATCAATCACTGCTCCTGTCAGAAACACTTCAAAACATCGTGATTACATCCAAATGATAACACGTGTTGTAACAACCAATAATTATGTTGATGATGATGATGACACCGATGATGACGATGGTGATGCCGATGATAATGATAATGATGATATCAATGATACTTCTTGCAATATACTCTCACCTGCCTCGATGTACTGTATTTAGCAGCATGCAGTTTGTGGAACAAAGAAAAAGAGAAATGCCAACAGATAACTTTTTGGCATACTTAGCCATTTATGGGTAAGTGATTTAAGTGTTCATCTTGTTTTTATGATATTTTTTTTATCTATACAATAATTGTAAATAAAGAACTCAATGTCTTTGTTCATTTAATACTATGCAAAAAGTCATGCTTTTCTGATTGTTACCCACCCTTAATCCTAGAGTGTGTTGCTGGAATGTTTGTGGTCTCAAAAGTCAGTGAAAACAATGTGATGTAAATTATTTTCTAGCCTGAGGAGAAAGTTAAATGATGATGAAAATTATTATTATTATGATACCATGAGGAGGATGATGATAATAATGGTGGTGACAGTGATGATGATGATGATGATAATGATGATGATGCTGATGATGATGAACTGTGACTCTTGCTGCTTGACTGTCCCATTTACCACACTCCTGACAGGAGCGCAAGTGAAAACATAATAAAAACAAAAAAATGAAAAATCACTAAATAAATCTCCCAGAGCAGCATGACCCAGCATGGTGTGTCCTGGCCCCGTGTGACATGTCCTGTTCTGATTCGTTGTGCTTCGCCAACAACCGCTTTGACTCGGATTGTTTTTCACTGGTTTGTCAAAAGCAAATGTTTTGGGGTTTCACTTTAATTGTGTAAAACACCTTCAACTGTAGGCTCCCAACCTTTTTTGCCTCATGGCCACCAGGATACAGTTATGTGGAGTCCTGGTGGTCGAGGGTTGAAGCTCGTCGTCCCCGGTTCAAGGTCAACTGAGGACATTAGTTCTTGTCTGTAAAGAAAGTCTATTCGACTATTTTTTGACACATTTTAATCTTATCATGTCAACCTCAAGGTGGTGCTAGAGAAAAAATCACCAAAGTTATTGGGATTCATCATCTGGGGATCATGAATGTCCATGAATTCTACAGTAATCATCCAATAGTTGTTGAGATATTCCAACGGGTTTGCATGGCTAAAAAAAACAGTCAAGGATTAAGGGCCTTGCTCAAGGGCACCTCAGCAGTGGTAATGAGTGAGATAATAGCATTTGTCTTTCTGACTCTAATCAAATGGTTCATCTCGTATGTAGCTGTTAGCACGCTGCACATCTCACTGTACGGTAATGATCACACTGAAGGTGACAGATCACTACAGTCGTGATGTTTGGTACTACACTACGTCTGCATGCAAGACTTTTAATATCTGTAGCTGAGTCAAATACATCAACATGCTAAATATCTTCCATGATTTAACTCTGCTGATGCCTGCAGCGTGCTAAAGTAGCTTTGTACAGGATTGGAGATGGCGTCTTAAGAACATCATATGGAAGCAGCGACTTAATCTTCTTTCCATTTCATTTAAAACGGGACTGCGCCTGCCAGTATGATACTGGTATGATTTAGACCCTGCTGCTGAGCATCATTTAACAGGAAAAGCAATACACAAATCTGCTGAGCATGTTGAGTTGACTTTATTTTCCAAAACATGATGACAAGTTCAAACTGTTCACCCTGGATGGATGGAAACTGTGTCACACTGGTGCTGAATGCCGATGCAGTTTCTTTTTGTTAATCAGCGACTCCTCCTGCAGCAGAGAAAAGTGTTGGACATAATTATTAAATGGAGGGTGATAGAAGGGGTTTGTTATATAACAGAAAGGTCATAGCAGAGGTTTTATCTAAATGTCTACGTCCACTGGAGGGCAGTATTTCACTAGGGATAACTGAATACACCATTGTGTTCCTGTTGAACCCAGTAAAGATCCTGGAAAGTGCCTCTCCAGCATCAATGTTCTATTATTATAAGACAAAGGTCATCATGATTCAGTCTTGTTACTCTGAAGTGCAAGGCACTCAGACAGCTTAAAGGTTCTCGTGAGTGGTACAAAGGAAACAGAAGAGGCAGAGTAAGAAATCCTGAACACTGTCGGCTCTTTGGTTTTAACATGCCAGTCTCCACAACTTGATTAGTTTGAGGATAAGTGTTGTTCATAACAAGAAGTGGTGAGATTTGTGTTGTGCATTAGTCACTTTAGTCTGTAACTGTTATAAGATGGGGTGAAACTGTTTTCATGTTGTTTGGAGCTTTACACAAAATTTCAAATGTTCAGTTAATTGATTTTGGCCACTTTGTTTAAAGCACAACAAGCTGCAAAGACACAACTGACATAATGTCACGTGTCAGTTTTCAAATGAAAGGTACTGTATGCTCGATAAATTGTGATCAAGGTCACAACTGCCATAAGAGAGATGCAGGGTATTTATCTGCAGTGTCATCACAGATTATTAATTGGCTGCTGCCTGGTTAAACACACTGAGCAGAAATAGATTCAGGCTCAGAACATTGTTAATGAGGCAGGAAGAACAGGGTCAGGGTACGATGATGATGAATGATGTTTGTCTGCAGGTCGATAGCTGGCTATGACTATCACTTCACAGGGATCAGGAGCCTCACTAACAGCAGGTATGAACTGGTATATAAATGTTTTTTTTTCTTCTCATTCTTTTGGATAATGTTGCATTTGTCTTTACTTAAATGAACAATTAACTTTTACAAGAAACAGGAAGTATGGATTCAGTGAGTCACGCTGTGTTTGTCTGTTTTGAATTTGGGAGTTATATAAAATGTGTAGAAGCTGACACTTGACCTACAGTAAAGAAAACGTGATTCATTTAGGTCCAGACAAACAGTGTGAGTGTTACAACAGGAGAAATGCCACAATCAGACCAGAGATGTCCCTGCGTTAGCATTAACCCTGTGCTAGCCTTAGCATTAGCCTGGTAGTGTGTGTGACAGCATCAGCATGCGCGGCTGTGTCCGCTGGGGCGGCACAGCCTGTGAATATAGAGTGGGCTCCCACAGCTCGGAAGATTAGCGCCCGAGTGCATTCAAGTCCATGTGCGAGGGCTGATTTCCAGGAAGAATAGCCCTTTATTGGGCCCCAAGTTGAATCCTGCTGCTTCCCTTTGGCCCAATAGAAGGCTGCAGTAACTGACAGTCCTTTACAATCAGCCAACACTGGTGGAGGTTTTGGGGCTCTCATTCTTTTTTTCACTCTTTCTCTCCAAAAGGATTGATTTTGAAATTACTCTTTCTCTGCCCAGTGTGGGTATGGGTTGGTATATTTGTGTGCATTCGTCCGTATATGTGGGTTTGAGTGTGCACGTATACACACACACATACAAAGGCACTCCCACACGTGCACATGTTTGAATGCCAGTCTTGGCAATTGTCTTAATGGGATAAGGGGAGACTATGGTTCCCGTTGGGGGGATGGGACTGTGGGAATGACATGGGTAAACACACACACGTTGCATTCATGGCACTAACAGCTAAGTTGTCGGTTGAGTCAAAGCAGAGGTGATATGTGGTGACTTGTTATCTTCCACTTCAAGGCTGTAAATACTCTGCACACTGGCCAAAAACGATATGACATACCTTTGGGCAGGACTCAGACTTTTGCCAAACAAAATACAACCATAATCCAACAAGAAACAAAAGTGGTGGTGACTCATGTGCTCATTATTGAAGTGCATTCACAGCTGTGAACTTTTCTATCTTTTTTTTTTTTTTTTTTTTACTGATGTTGATTATTAAGGGAAATAAAGGGTCATTTAAGGAGAATGAGAGAAGTGACATTATAGATTACTGCAGGAGGACATGGTGGTAGTGTTGCAATGAAGAATTCTGACCAGTAGGGGTCATCTGTGGCCTTCATGCTAACAAACCTGCTCTATCACTTCTTCCCAACCTTTTTGGCCTGTGACCCTTTAAACAGATCAATATCCACTTCAAACCCATTGTGTATTTGAGTTGTGAACACTTCTGCCAATGAAGTGATTTTTTTAAATGTCTCAAGCAAGAAATCTGTCCAGTAATTCTCAGGAAAATAGCAACAAGTCAGATGAAATCAAGTTAATCTTGTGTAACAGGAAGATTTGATGTTTTTATACATTTAATGGGCTTGTGTTAACTGGGGTTTATTCTTGACCTTGGAATTTTTGACTAAAAAAACAGACAACTCAGCTGTGAGTGATGAAAATTGTGGATATTGTGCTGCAAGATCAGATATTTTGGTGGAAAATAAATTCACTGTGTGAAACTGGTATAAGATCAGGCCAAATAAATGGACAGATGAAACAGAGTGATTAGTTTGTCTGTGGCTTCCAAAACTGTCACAAATCATGGTTTAAAAAATAAAACTGTGATTTAAAACCAGAAGCCGTGCACACATGATGTTGTCCTGCCAAATACTCCTGCATCTGATTCACCAGTTAAACTATATTTCCGCCCAGACTGGGGAGGAATTAGAGAAGAAGCAGTGAAACTGCTGATTGAAATGGAAACCTCTTGGGTTTGTATGACAGATGATTTAAACAGCAGTTGTATAAAAACATCTCCAGAGAGTTTCATCCCTCAGCTCTTGGTGATAAAGCTCGTGGAGTCAAATGTGTCCCCCTGAAATACGATGCAAACATGTTGGCTTGCTTGCTCTCTTTCTGTCTCTCACACGCAGAGACACAATCCCACTCATTTCTCTGGGGGCAGCAGATGGACAGGTCTGTGATTACCGTCCCACCTCTAAACCTCACAGGTATAATAGCCCCATTCCACCGCTCACTGTGTCAATACTGAGATGTCAGCTGGTGATAAGTGAAATGACAAATTCAGAGGAAGATGTGGGGGAGTCATATTTCCCAGAGAGATCAACATTTCATCTTGAGGTAAGGATGATCTGAAGAGGGGGAGGAGGATGGATGACAGTGAAAGAGAGAGTGAGGGAGAAAGAGAGAGCGAGACCACCAGCAGCCATTATTTGTATGATATCTCAAGTTTGTCTTCATTACCCATGGTCCATTGCACTCCAAGATGTACTAATAGCTCATGCATCAAAAGGTTGTCTGGCAGGTGAGTGTGGTGATGGATAGAACTAAGAATAGCTAAATGTATAATTGCACATCAGGTTTAATATTACCAGTCTCCCATGAGAAATCTGAAGGGTGAAGGGCTCGAATGAAATTATCACCTCGGTGCTCATCAAGCCAGTGACTCTCTCATTGAAAATGACAGTTATCAATACTGACACTTTGGCACTTCTGTGATAAAAATGCACTCAGGACTTTGTTGAATAATAAAATAATCTCAGAAAAGCAGTAAACGATTAACTTTTTGTGACTGGATGCCAATTTGCAGGAGACGCTTGAGAAATGAAAATCTCTCATTTACACTGAGTCCATCTATTCTGCTTCCTCAGCCCACTTCACCCCTCCCTCCACTCTGACCTTAATGCTTGTCTATCTGAGTCTCTGTTCATCATGTTTAGGCTCTAGCTGCTGCAGATTTTGTCAGCAAGTCCTCCAAACTATGTTAATGCTGTTTGTCATCTCCTTCCAAAATGACCCATATTAGCATTTTCTGAATGTCACTGGATTTTCACAAATTCTCTCATAAATCAGATTACATCTATCAGTGTGCATTTTCTAATCCATCTTCTTTAATGCCAGAACTAAACAAACTGCATCTCTAGTCCCGTAGCAACTCTGTGAGTCTGTGTGTCTATGTGAACACCCAAACCAACATTAATATGCTGCTAAAACAGCCTCCACTCTTTTGGAAGGCTTCCCACAGGATTTGAACCTGGCTCCAGTGATTTGCTCCCATTCAGCCACAAGTACGTGAATGAGGTCGAGCCCTGATATGTTCTGGCTCATAGCTGATTTTCCAATTCATCTCAAAGATGACTGGGGTAGGCCAGTCAACTTCTCCTAAACATCACCACATCACCTCTCTTTCTGCACAGGGGTTGAAATTTGGAGGCATTCTATTATTGTTGTATTTTTAGTTGTAACCCCTGCCAGTGAGTCAGCATACAATGAGGCCATCATAAGGGTTAGTTGACACGCCTATATTTAAAAAAAAAGGAAAAAGAAAGAAAGAAAAAGGTCTGTTGTGTATATTTGCATACTGGTACAACTAAATTAGATTCACCTTCAGATTTTGTGCACCGACGATGCGTCTGGCGCATGGCTGTACCCAAATCTTTATTGATGTATTTTAAGGCCAATCAGAGGCGGTTGCTAGGCGGAACAGATTCGGCCAGCCAATCAGCGTTTTTCTGTCAATATTAGCTGACGTATGTCGTCATCGGTCGCAACGCGTCCCGTCATTGGCCACGACCACCTGAGAGGAGCGTAGAGGGGCGGACAAAGGAAGTCGGGGAGCAGATTTAAACTACGTTTAAACCATTGACTCTGTTTGCCAGTACGATGAGAAAACGTCGTTACCGGAGAGGGCTGGATGCTAAAACAAACTCTGGAGCTGTTTTTTGTTGTTACCGAAGAGGTCTGGATGCTAAAACAAACCCCGGAGCTGCTTATTTGTGAGACTGGACGCCGAATATACCTGCGGTGCGAAGGTAAGGCAAACAGTTAGCGGCTAGCGTTAGCATTAGCATTATCGGTGGGCGTTAGCATTAGCATTACCTCTTAATGATATCGTTTAATTCCTTTTGTTTTTACCGACATTTTGCGTCTGTTTGTTATTTTGTGTTCCATCCTGAGGCCTGTACTACGAAGGAAGTTCAACACACAGAGAATATCTTTATCTGGCTTCACTAAACCTAACAATCGCGGTCTTATGACGCTGGTTATCAATTCATCAACCCCGGATTTCCCGACCGCGTTCATGTGAAAGAGGCGTCGGTTGTTGGTTAAAAGCAGCGTTGTTAGAACCATGAGTGAGGTACCTAATATTATAAAAAGAAACGCTGATAGCTGCTTCCATAAATGACATTGATGGTGTCTGATGGTGATTTATTCTGAGTTACTCTGAATATGTGATACAGATAAACAGTGACGGTAATATCAGACTGTTTCTGCTGCCAGAGGAGAGAGTTAATGTCTGAGGCCGATCTGACTGAAATGTAATGTAATCGTGGGGAATATTCAACAGTGTGTGGATAAAAACATCTTTGTTCTATCAAAGTGGAGATATAACAGTCAGTATGTGATCATTTAGTGTGATAAACTCTCCGTTTGTTAGAAACTCGGTTGTGGACATAAGGCTGGAACAAAACAATTCCAGCTATAAAAAATATCTGTTGATCTTTATCATTTGTCACTTTATTGTCAACTCTGTCCCGCACAAAACAGGCCTCGGTACTACAAAGCAGGATTTGTGGTTAGTGAGGTACCTTCAGGTTTAACTCTGGGTTTTCAGTGTTAGGATGGTGGTTCAATTCTTATCGGGGTAAATCACTACGGTAACGGTAACTTATGCTGAACGACTAACCTGCTCCGGGGCAGGTGAACTTCACAGGATCGGATCAAAACCTTTCAACAGCCCAATTACTGACCAATCAGATCACTGTCAAACTAGCGTCATCATTTCTGGAGTTTAAGGCCGTAAGACCGCTTAGTCAGACTGTGGTTGTTAGGTTTAGTGAAGCCAGATTAAGAAAAGATATCCTGGGTCTGTTGAACTTGCTTCGTAGTACAGGCCTCTGGTCATTTTTAACTCAGTTTATGGTGGTTTATCATGTCACTTGCATCGACTTGTGGCTATTTGTGGTCATTTTCTGTCATTTTGCATCTCTACCTGGCTGTTAGCATTATCTTTGTAGTTTTGTGTCTATTGCAGGTCATTTAACGTTTCTTTGTGGTCATTTTGTGTTTCATTGTGGCACTTAAGCATCACATTGTGATCATTTTGCAACTCAATTTTTGCCTCTGTCATTTTGTGTGTCTCTGAAGCTTTGTAGTAGTGATCTGTCCATAGCAGTCCATTGATCCCCTGTTGTGTATGTTATTGATTAGAAATTTGTTTGCAGTGACTTGAGACTTTATTGAGCTCAGGTTTGTTTTAAATACAAGCTTGAAAACTAGATTTTAACTCTGTGCTCCTCCTACAAGAGCAGGTCACAGTGTATGAGCTGAGATTACTGTTAGAAAGTATTATAAAACCATTTCTAAAATAGCTTTTTTCAATAAAGTCATATTCTAGTTATATAATTAATTTATTCACCTCAAATGTGGTTGTCAAGCTTCTAGTGTTTAGTTTTCAGTGTTGTATTCTTCTACACTGTTCAAGTTTTAGAGTTGAACTATTTTTATTAACAAGGTTATTTGTTTTTCAAGTGTCATACTTGTGTTTTCCAGGTTTACTGGTTAAGCTGCTGCAGCCTGGACAGAAACACCAGCTCTCACCTTACAAACCAAACAGGTATGTGTCCTAAAGATTTACCCAATCTGAAAAATTCAGTGTTATGGATTAACCATGTCTATAAATTGTCAGAAAGTAGCACTAGTTAGAATAATGTTTAAAAACTCAAAGTAGTTAATTTTCTGCCTGTGGAAGTATAATTAAAAATACCACAAGTTAAAACCCTGCTTTATTATGCAGTTCACAGTAATATACATGACTCCTCCAGTGATTAGTTGACAGTACACAGAAATTTAAGAAGCAAATTTTTCCCAAATATTTACTGTTATTGATTCCTTAAGATGTGATTCTTTTTCTTGTCAGATGTGACAATAAACAGCTCATTTTCTGAGATACTCCTCTTAGGCATTCTAGCTGTCATTTTTTCAAGGTAATCTGATGAGATTTCACCCATGCTTCCTGGAGCATCTCCCACAAGATGGATTGGCTTGATGGAGTCTTCCTCTGTACCACACTGTACAGTCAAGCTGCTCCCACAACAGCTCAATAGGGTTCAGATCTGGAGACTCTGCTGGCCACTCCATTACAGTCAAAATTCTGGCTGACTGCTTATTCTTTAAATATTGCTGACACATTTTGGAGGTGTGTTTTCGGTCATTATCCTGTTTTAGGATGAAATTGGCCCCAGTCAAGTGCTGTCGACAGGGTATGGTATGGCATTGCAAAATCTTGTGATAGCTTTCCTTCCTCAAGGTCCCTTCCACTCTGTACAAATCTCCTATTTTACTAACCCCAAAGCACCCCCACACCATCATACTGCCTCCACCATTCTTGACTGATGGTATTAAGCACTGTTCTTGCATCTTTTCATTTGTTTTGCATCTCACAAATGTTCTTCTGTTTGATCCAAAGACCTCAAACTTGGACTCATCTGTCCACAATACCTTCTTCCAGTCTTCCAGTGTCCAATGTCTCTTTGCCCATTTCGGTCTTTTCTTTTTATTGGCCAGTCTGAGATATGGCTTTGTCTTTGCAATTCTGCCATGAAGTCCAGCATCCTGAAGTCGCCTCTTCACTGTTGTTGCTGACAGTGTTTGACGAGTACTATTTAGTGCAGCTGCCAGGAGACCTGTGAGGCATCTTTATCTTAAACTACACACTCTCAGATATTTGTCTTCTTGCACAGTTGTGCATCAGGGCCTCCCACTTCTTTTTCTGTCCTTGTTAGAGCCAGTTTGTGCTGCTCTTTGAAGGGAGTAGTTTGGTAAAAGATTTTAAGTTTCCTCCCAGTTTCTTGCATTGAATAGCCTTCCTTTCTGAGCACAACAATAGACTGATGTGTCTCTAAAGAAAGTTCTCTCTTTCTGGTCATGTTGAGCCTGTAAACAACTGCTGATGCTTCAGACACTAAAAACTCTTTTTGTGCCCTTATTACTACAATGGTTTTCAGCTGTGCGACACAATTACGAAAGGATTTTCTAATAAATTAGCCCTATAAAATGATTAACTTGGATTAGCAGCCATACCAGGAGATTGATGCAGAGGACCCACAGTTGCTAATAATAGACCTCAATGAAAAAATGTACAGTTGTGTTCAAAATAGCAGTGTTTTTTAAAACGTGAGTAAAGCTCAAAATCCTTATAATATTTTTTATTTCCATTCATTGGGAACACTGCATATTATATTTTACATCAAAACATGAAGAAAAATATATCAATATTTCAATTACTTTACAGAAAATGAAGGAAAATATGATATTGGGCTGTTCAAAAAAATAGCAGTGTCTGCATTTTTTGTTACAAACTCAAATATTTACTCAATAAACTGAAAAAAAACGTTAAGATTTAGCATTCCCGTGAATCACTAAACTAATATTTAGTTGTATAACCACTGTTTTTGAGAACTGCTTCACATCTGTGCCGCATGGAGTTGACCAACTTCTGGCACCTGTAAACAGGTATTCCAGCCCAGGATGATTTGACAACCTTCCACAGTTCCTCTGCATTTCTTGGTTTTGCCTCAGAAACAGCATTTTTGATGTCACCCCACAAGTTTTCTATTGGATTAAGGTCTGGGGATTGGGCTGGCCACTCCATAACCTTAATTTTGTTGGTCTGGAACCAAGATGCTGCTCGCTTACTGGTGTGTTTGGGGTCATTGTCTTGTTGAAAAACCCATTTCAAGGGCACTTCCTCTTCAGCATAAGGCAGCATGACCTCTTCAAGTATTTTGATGTAAGCAAATTGATCCACGATCCCTAGTATGCGATAAATAGGCCCAACACCATAGTAAGAGAAACAGCCCCATATCATGATGCTTGCACCACCATGCTTCGCGGTCTTCAGAGTGTACTGTGGCTTGAATTCAGTGTTTGGGGGTCGTCTGACAAACTGTCTGCGACCCTTGGACCCAAAAAGAACAATCTTACTTTCTTCAGTCCACAAAATGTTTCTCCATTTCTCTTTAGGCCAGTTGACATGTTCTTTGGCAAATTTTATCATCTTCAGCACGTCTTTTTTTTTAACAGTGGGACTTTGCGGGGGCTTCTTGCCGATAGATTAGCCTCACACAAGCGTCTTCTAATTGTCACAGTACTCACAGGTAACTTCAGACTGTCTTTGATCTCCCTGGAGCAGATCAGAGTCTTTGCCATTCTGGCTATTGTTCGATCCATTCGAATGGTAGTCTTCTGTTTTCTTCCACTTCTCTCTGGTTTTGCTTTCCATTTTAAAGCACTGGAGATCATTTTAGCTGAGCAGCCTATCATTTTCTGCACTTCTTTATATGTTTTCCCCTCTCCAATCAATGTTTTAATTAAAGCACGCTGTTTCTCTGAACAATGTCTGGAACGACCCATCTTTCTCAGGTTTTCAGAGAGAATTGCATGTAAAACATGTGCTGGCTTCATCCTTAAATAAGGGCCACCTGAATGACACCTGTTTCTTCACATAATGAATGGCCTCACTGATTGAACTCCACACTGTTATTATTTTGAACAAATTGATCCAACACGCCCCTTTCAACTAATTATTCAATTACACAGACCCAGGAGCATGCATATCATGAATGTTGGGTCTGTTGGTTTCTCTGACTCTACTGCACCTACTGGTAAATTATTTGCCATGTAATAATATAATTTCTACCAAAAACAGTGATTGATCTGGTTAGTCATGTTGGACTGCTATTATTTTGAACACAACTGTACATCATTCTTTAAAAATCATCTGATTAATTTTAATTGTTTGTGAATTGCATTCCAAACTTTTAAGTGGTAGTGTATGTGTTTTGGGGTTTAACTGTTAAACTGAGGAATAGGTAGTAGTGTACTGATCATTTTCCCTTGTACGTTTCTCTCTTTATTTCCTCCAGGTGTCACCACTTTTTCACGATCACAGAGTCTTTGTACAATAAAGAAGTTTTTGAGACCGGGACTGAGGCCTCCAGGTAATTCACGAACAGCTTTACATCAGCTGTCCAACACAGAGCACTGACATTACATTGTTAATGTTCAGTATTCAGTATCATCAGAAAAATATAACATTTTTTGGGCGTTTTTTTGACAGCATACTATACAATGACATTTTTTTAGCTTCAATATCAGTACTCAAATCCAATCTATTAGTGCTGTTTATACTGCTCATGTTGTTAACAATATTGTTACATTAATATATCTTTTTTATATTTTGATTTGTTTAGATCATGCCTGTTTCTATTTTTGCTGCTGCAACACTGAATTTACTCAAATAAATAATGCTGAACACTGAATATTTTGCAAGTCTGTTTAATATTGTATGATAGTGAATATTTTTAGCCCAAGGCCACTTCTGGCCAGAGGTTAGGGTTAGGGTTATAGCTTTTAACTACTTAGCCAGGGGTTAGGATTATGGCTGTCCGGCTGTCACCTGTAGCCAGAGGTTAGGACAAACACTAAGATAAAAATAGAAAATTATGTCCCCTTCAGTTAATGCAGTATTCTCCTCCTCCTCCTGCAGAGACAGAATATGTTAATCAAAGAGACTGTCCAAAGCTTCAAGTCCTAAAACTCTATTACAAATAAAACTGAAGAAGAAACTTTAATTATCCCTAAAATACATACATTTTGCTGTTCTTGTTGCTTGTCATTGTACAAATGACCTCATACATTTGAAAGAATAATGGTGTAATGGGTTTTAGTGACATTACATTTTTTGACCGTTTCTGACGCCATCCTATACTATGACATTTTTTGACCGTTTTTGATGCCATACTATACTATGACATTTTTTCATATTTTTTGACATTTTTTGACATCATACTATACTATGACATTTTTGATTTTTGACCGTTTTTTGACGCCATACTATACTATGACATTTTTTTCATGTTTTTTGACGCCATACTATACTATGACATTTTTTGACCATGTTTTTTGACGCCATACTATACTATGACATTTTTTCATGTTTTTTGACGCCATACTATACTATGACATTTTTTTCATGTTTTTTTGACGCCATACTATACATTTTTTATGTTTTTGACTATACTATGACATTTTTTGACCGTTTTTTGACGCCATACTATACTATGACATTTTTTCATGTTTTTTGACGCCATACTATACTATGACATTTTTTGACCGTTTTTGACGACATACTATACTATGACATTTTTATTTTGACTACTATGACATTTTTTTGACGCCATACTATACTACTGACATTTTTTTGACCAGTTTTTTGACGCCCATACTATACTATGACATTTTTTGACTGTTACTGTTACCTCTAATGTTAACTTACTTTTACCATTAAATAATACTTTTCTTAATATGTATTAATTCTAAATTTACAGATAACTTTTATTGTTACTACACCTAGTAACAGATTACTTTGTCTATTACATCTTACTTCTGACATTGCTAATTATTTTTACATTATTTCTATTAACACAGTTTATTTAAACATTATTTTTATATACCAGATTACTTTTATCATTATCCTTTTCTAATTTACTGAATGCTCAACATAAACAATTGAAGGTTAGTGGCTCCGTGTTGGACAGTTGATGTGAAATTGTTCATGAATTACCTGGAGACTTCTGTCCGGGTCTCAAAGAACTTCATTGTATGAAGACGGTCTGCGATAGTGGACTACGTGGTGGATGAAGTGGTGACACCTGGAGGAAATCAAAGAGAAACATACAAAGGAAAATGATCAATACACTACTACCTATTCCTCATCAACAGTTTAATCATGAAAACACAGATATATATTTAACAAACAATAAAGTGCTGTTTTAGAAAATCTACAGATGACTGGCATCCCTTCCTGAAGAACCAAAAAAAAAGTCAAATGACTGTTAAGCACGTGTCTATCAACAAATTACTGAAGTAATCATGTATGTTACTGTGAACTGCACAATAATAATAAACACTATCATTTAAGTACATTTTTGAATGCAGGATTGTAACTTGTGTTTAGTAAAAAGTCTGAATATTTCTTTCACCACAGACGGTCACATACTGAATCATTATTTCACCTTCTTATTATTAAAAGATATTTAAAATGTCTTAGTTTTGTGCCATTTTCATTTAATGAATAGCAACCACATTAACAATGTTATTTGAAAACTTATTTTTTGAACTTTTTATGCATTTCTATGCTACATTTTTGGACCATATTTCACACCTTACTATACTATGACATTTTTTGACCATTTTTGATGCCTTACTATACATTGACATTTCGTCATGGTTTTTGACGCCTTTCTATACTATGACATTTTCTGACCATTTTTGAATGCAGGATTTTAACTTGTGTATTATTCTTCAGTAAAACGTCTGAGTATTTCTTCCACCACAGACAGTCGCATACAGAATCATTATTTCAAATTTCAACCTTCTTCTTCTTAACACATATTTAAAATGTCTTTGTGTTGTTTTCCTTGAATGAATAACAACCAAATTTACAGAAGTCTTAGCAGCATTTTATGTGAAAAAAGTAAAAAAGTTTAAGACTGGTTGTTACACACTGTGAAGATATTATTAAAATTACTCTATGAACAACAGTTAAAATTAACACACTTACGAACAACTCAGTGCAATAGTTTATTTGTAGAACTGATATTGTTTTGTACAGGGTAATCTAGTATGTCTAGCACATACACAAGATTAAGAATTTCTGATCATATACAATCAAACTTAAGATATTTTTCAGTCCTATTTTTACTGAAGAACAACATCTGACATTTGATGTCTTACTATACATTATTTTAATATTGCAGATTACGTCAATTACACTTTTCTGATATACTGAACACTGAACATAAACAATGTCAGTGCTCTGTGTTGGACAGTTGATGTAAAGCTGTTTGTGAATTACCTGGAGGCCTCTGTCCTGGTCTCAAAGAACATCTTCATTGTACAAAGACTCTGTGATCGTGGACTACGTCTCTGTGATCGCGGACAATGTCTCTGAGATTATGGACAAAGTCTCTGTGATCATGGACAATGTCTTTGTGATCATGGACGATGTCTCTGAGATCATAGACGGTGTCTCTGTGACCATCGACAATGTCCCTGATCGCGGGCAGTGCCGTCAAATCGGTGACCCCCGTCTCCGCCGATTCTATCGCAAGGTCTCTACGAAGCAGGGGACAATGTCTCTGATCAAGGACAACGTCTCTCTCATCTTTGACAAGGTCTCTGCGATCACAGATAATGTCTCTGATCGTGGACGATGTCTCCCTCATCCTCAACAATGTCTCTCCGATCATGGACCATGTCATGGCGATCGTGGACTACATGGTGGACGAAGTGGTGACACCTGGAGGGAATCAAAGAGAAACATACAAAGGAAAACGATCAATACACTACTACCTATTCCTTATCAACAGTTTAATCATGAAAACACTACAAAATAGTCAAGATTACAGCTGAACCAGAAGATTTAACAAACATTAGAGGGCTGTTTCAGAAAATCAACAGTTGACTGTCATCACCTCCTGAAGAACCAACAACAGCAAATATTTGGGAAAAAGTGAAATGATTATTAATTTTGTGTCCATCAACTAATCACTGAAGCAGTTGTGTATGTTACTGTGAACTGCACGACAATAATAAACACTAACAGTTCAGTAAAATATTGAATGCAGGATTTTAACTTGTGTTGTTTATTATACTTCAGTAAAAAGTCTGAGTATTTCTTCCACCACAGACGGTGACATAGAGAATCATTATTTCCAAGTAGGGATAGACTAATTATCGGCCAGGCCGATAATCGGTGCCAATATTCGGCATTTTGACGCATGTCGCCATCGGCCTGTTTTTTATCCGACGGCCGATAAGAGATGAATTTAAAACTGAGTTATTTTGGCTCTGATGCAGCCGCACCTCTCTGTCTGCAGTCACTACTCTGTCTCCAGCATTGTCCCACCCACAGCACCATCTGATTGGTTACACACAGAGCCTCAGCACAGGTAACAGCCAATCAGCAGTGAAAGCTGTGCATGTGCAGTGCTCACACACACGGCAGAGAGGAGAATAAGTTTTGCCGGGTGGAGAAGCTCCGAGCTAAGAGATGCTGCTGACCCTGGGAACTCCCTGCACTTTTTGTTTTTGTTTGAACTTAAAACAAAGATAAGTGAAAGATAAAATAACATTTTAGTTATATTGAAATTTTGTAAAACTTTATTTACTGTAGAAAACTTCAGGGAGCTATTTGTTTGTTTAAGTACTCATTTAACTTTATAAGACATGCTGCAGATTACGTCTATTATTACACTTTTCTGTATATACTGAACACTGAACATAAACAATGTCAGTGCTCTGTGTTGGACAGTTGATGTAAAGCTGTTTGTGAATTACCTGGAGGCCTCTGTCCTGGTCTCAAAGAACTTCCTCATTGTACAAAGACTCTGTGATCGTGGACTACGTCTCTGTGATCACGGACAATGTCTCTGAGATTATGGACAAAGTCTCTGTGATCATGGACAATGTCTTTGTGATCGTGGACGATGTCTCTGAGATCATAGACGGTGTCTCTGTGACCATCAACAATGTCTCCATGATCGCGGGCAGTGCCGTCAAATCGGTGACCCCCGTCTCCGCCGATTCTATCGCAAGGTCTCTACGAAGCATGGGACAATGTCTCTGATCAAGGACAACGTCTCTCTCATCTTTGACAAGGTCTCTGCGATCACAGACGACGTCTCTGATCGTGGACGATGTCTCCCTCATCCTCAACAATGTCTCTCCGATCATGGACCATGTCTCTGCGATCGTAGACGATGACGTGGACGGAGTGGTGACACCTGGAGGAAATCATTTGATCATATGACTTTTTTGACAGTTTTTAATGTTTTACTACTGTGATTTTCTCCATTCTACTTCTGAGATTACAAAGTACTTTTACATTACTTCTATTAATGTAGATGACGTATACATTGTTCTTATATTGCAAATTACTTCTATCTATAACACTTTACCCTAATATACTGAATACCGGAACATAAACAGTTTAATGTCAGTGCTCTGTGTTGGACAGTTGATGTAAAGCTGTTTGTGAATTACCTGGAGGCCTCTGTCCTGGTCTCAAAGAACTTCTTCATTGTACAAAGACTCTGTGATCGTGGACTACGTCTCTGTGATCGCGGACAATGTCTCTGAGATTATGGACAAAGTCTCTGTGATCATGGACAATGTCTTTGTGATCGTGGACGATGTCTCTGAGATCATAGACGGTGTCTCTGTGACCATCGACAATGTCCCTGATCGCGGGCAGTGCCGTCAAATCGGTGACCCCCGTCTCCGCCGATTCTATCGCAAGGTCTCTACGAAGCAGGGGACAATGTCTCTGATCAAGGACAACGTCTCTCTCATCTTTGACAAAGTCTCTGTGATCATAGACAATGTCTCTGATCGTGGACGATGTCTCCCTCATCCTCAACAATGTCTCTCCGATCATGGACCATGTCTCTACGATTATGGACGATGACGTGGACGAAGTGGTGACACCTGGAGGAAATCAAAGAGAAACATACACAGGAAAACGATCAATACACGACTACCTATTCCTCATCAACAGTTTCACCATGAAAACACAGAGAAATATTCAACATTACAGAACCACAACATCTGATGGTTTAACATGCCTTAGTATAATGACATTTTAATGCCTTACTACACAATGACATTTTTGGATCACATACTAAACTGTGGCATTTTTGATCTCTGATTATAACACAACATTTTTACTTCTTTTTTGGATTAGGATTACTTCTGCATTACTTTTATATTACAGAATTACTGTTACCACTAATATCAAATTACTTTTACCATTACATATTACTTTTCTTGTTAGATATTACTTCTGATATTGCTAATTGCTGATTTTACATTACTTCCATTGATACAGGTTACTCATACATTATTTTTAAATAGCAGATTACTTCTATCATTCTGCTTTCCTAATATACTGAATACCGGAACATAAACAGTTTAATGTCAGTGCTCTGTGTTGGACAGTTGATGTAAAGCTGTTTGTGAATTACCTGGAGGCCTCTGTCCTGGTCTCAAAGAACTTCCTCATTGTACGAAGACTCTCTGCGATCGTGGACTACGTCTCTGTGATCACGGACAATGTCTCTGAGATTATGGACAAAGTCTCTATGATCATAGACAATGTCTTTATGATCGTGGACGATGTCTCTGAGATCATAGACGGTGTCTCGGTGACCATCAACAATGTCTCCATGATCGCGGTCATGCCGTCGAATCGAGGAACCACAGTGTCTCTACCGATTCTTGCGCAGAGCTCTACGAAGCATGGGACAATGTCTCTGATTATGGACAACGTCTCTCTCATCTTTGACAAAGTCTCTGCGATCACAGGCAACGTCTCTGATCGTGGACGATGTCTCCCTCATCCTCAACAATGTCTCTCCGATCATGGACCATGCCTCTGCGATCGTAGGACGATGACGTGGACGAAGTGGTGACACCTGGAGGGAATCAAAGAGAAACATACAAAGGAAAATGATCAATACACTACTACCTATTCCTCAGTTTAACCATGAAAACACAGAGAAATCTTCAACATTACAGCTGAACCAGAATATTTTCCAAACATTAGAGGCTGTTTCAGAAAATGAACAGTTGACTGTCATCACCTCCTGAAGAACCAACAACAGCAAATATTTGGGAAAAAGTAAAATGATTATTAATTGTGAGTTTATGAACTAATCACTTAAGCAGTCGTCTGTGTTACCTTTACATTACTTCTATTAATACAGATTACTTATATGTTATTTTTATATTGCAGATTACTTTTATTATTACACTTTTCTGATATACTGAATACTCAGCATAAACAATGTTAATGTAAAGCGGTTTGTGAATTACCTGGAGGCCTTTGTCCTGGTCTCAAAGAACTTCCTCATTGTACAATGGCTCTCTGTAATTGTGGACTACGTCTTTGTGATCATGGACAATGTCTCTGATCATGGACGATGTCTCCCTCATCCTCAACAATGTCTTGTGAACAATGTCATAGACGAAGTGGTGACACCTGGAGGAAATCAAAGAGAAATGTACAAAAGAAAATGATTAAAATGATATTGTATGATGAGGAGAGCTACAGTCAATTTGTCCACAGACAAAACATTGACAACTATTCGGATACATATTTTTTAAAACCAAGAATGCCAAATATTTGCTTCAAGACAGAGGCTTGAGAGGTGTAAAGTTAGTAGTTTGTCATATGATAAATAGCAAATACTGTTGAATAAGCCAAACAAGACAACTGAAAACATCACCTTGAGCTCTGAGCAATTACAGTTAGTACTTTTTCCTGATTTAATAGACACAATAAGCATAAATATACTGTTAACGCCTCTGTGATTAAAACTTATCAAAAGCTCGAGTCTTCATCCAAGAGCCTGGCCGTGGCAGCACCTCAAATTGCTGTTGTTAACGATTACATCCAGGTTTAAAGGCAGACAGGTACAGACGCAATATAATACAAAATGACCACAAACAGACACAAAACGATGACAACGACATGATAGACCGCTATAAACTGAAGGAAATCATGACCAGGATGGAACACAAAATGACAAAGAGATGTAAATGTCGGTAAAGTGACTGTAAATAATTAAAACATGGATTAAAACAGGGCACTATAGAGCCATTTTGCATCGACCCATAGACAAGACCCCTAAAACAGGTACATTTTCACCAGCCCTCAAAGAGGCGATTCATTTCGGACGATAATATTAATAAGAATCGGCGCTATTCCAATAGGAATAATAAGTCAAATAATAAGTGAGCTCAAGAGATCGTTGTGTTTTCACCTGTTCACGTTGATGCCTCAGACACGGAAGCACAAACACACTCTTACCCACGCGATGAAAAAGACTGAAGGCTAATGTTAACGCTCACCACTAACCACCACAAATGCTAACGCTAGACGCTAGCTAGTTCGCTCCTTAGCCTCACCTCACGCCACGGGTGCGATCAGCGTCCAGCCTCAATCGTGTTCGACAAAAAAGCAGCTCCAACGCTTGTTTTAGCATCCAGACTTCTTCGGTGATTAAGTTTTCTCACAGTACTGTCAAACCGAAGCGACGGATCAAACATTGGTTTAAATCTGTTTCCCGGATCTGTTTCTCCGCCTCTCTGCGCTCCTCCCATGAGGTCGTGGCCAATGACAACCCCAACGTAGTGCTGCGCATGTGCAGAACGGATTGTGTTTCCGGGTACGAATCGGACACTGATAGGTGCGTTCGGCAACGTCACCATGACGTATGACTTTAAAACCTCGCTTGAATAAGGCGCCGTTTTTTGCAGTTGCTTTTCTCCGGCTGCACCAACTTGGAGCAACGTCTGTGACGACAGCACTTTGTCCTGATTGGCTCAGAACTTCACTGACGCGTATGACGACTAGTACATTTTTATTCTAAGACCTTCAGATCAGTTATCTCCTGTTTGTTATTGTTGAAGAAAAGCCCTTATAGGTCATATTTCTATCCTTCATATTTCACCTCTTTTCACTCTCCTGGCAATGTGGCAGCCATGTTTTTTTGTTTTTTTTTTCTCAAGTATAAGTCTTAATGGAACAGAAATTTTTAAAAAGTGAACTCCCCAGAGGTGGTGTAACTTTTCCCCCATACGCCTGAACACATCTCCCTGGACGTGTCAATGTTTAGAACAACATATTTTTGGTTGAGTAAATACTGTGTACGTAGGTTTACAAAACAATCTGACATGTTCCACAATGAGGTCGATATATTTAATGAATTGTCAGAACAACCAGATAAAAGGTAAATGCCGTCACGCTGCTGGAAGTGTATCTGATTTGACTGTAGTCATTTCCCAGCAGTCAGCGGCAGTTCACGTTGACCATCAAGTCAGGCGCAGCCAGCCACAGTTGATCCTGAACGCCTCTATTAACTGCAAGAAAGATTTAATTTTTACACTTTAACTGGAACTTAGTTTACAATAAGGAAGACACTGTAAGAAACTGGTTTTGTTTATATAAGTGATTTTATTTTGACAGTTTACACTGAGAGGAAATAAATAAGAATTCTAAAATCTTAGTTTGTGTTCATTCTTTCTTCAGATATTCTTAGAAGTATCGTGAGTGCATCAAATCATGAGCCCTGCATCAAGTATCACAGCAAACCATGAGTCAATTGAAGTGTTACACCCCCAGTTAGTTACTACAGTGACATTTTTCCTGCTTTAAAAAAAGGTGCGCTCCTCCGCTCTCCTTTGAGACAAAAACTCATATAGCATGCTACAATGATAAATGCTAACATGCAGCAAAAAAGTCATACTTTCAGAAACTCATAGTGACAAATGGACCGTTATTCCTGAAGCCTAATACCCTCTGCGTATGTACTCTCATACTTCCTGTCGTGGCTCCACCCACTTTCAACCTGAGCAGATGTCTAATCAGCCAGAAGTGAAAATGCATGGACTTACAGTGCTTTTAACGTTACATGTGCAGCTTACACACAGTACAATTTGCACTTATTCTGTCACAAAATGAGTGATAACATGGTTTCATGTAATGTAGAGAAAAGATAAGTCTTGTTGCTTTATGTGAGTGTGTGCTCTCTGGTAGTATTAATATTCAGCATACCAATATCAGCCCTCTCAGCTCTATTGGCATGTGCCCGGAGCTGTTGCTGGCAGGTCTCACTCACTACTGGGTGGCCTGGTTGGTAGCTACTCAATGCTCCTCGCTTGCCAAGCAGAGAACGCTATTGGACTCTCCAAGGAAAGCAGTAAGGTGAGGTCAGAGTGTTTGTGTACTGGTGTGTGTGTCTGTGTATATGCATGCCCACGCGTTTGTTTGTGGCTCAGGCTAAATTGTCACACTTGTACTGTTTCATACTGTTATCAGATACTGCCACGCTATTATTGTGAATGTAAATATTACCTTTTGTTGGACACCAGACTAATTGTTGCATGGGGATAAAAGAAATGCCGAATTCAAGTGGACTGAATAGACGCAGTGGATTGGCTGCAGCTAGTTTGTTGAACCTGAGTTTGGGATCTGTTGCGCTGGGCTCTTTGTCTTGCATTTCCCCTAGCTTCTTTTCTCTTCACTTTCCCTCGCGCTTTCTTTTTGTCGTTGGTGAAAATTGTGCATCAATGCAGTCTAAAGCTGTCTCAGTGAAGTGACCCGTGTTTAAATGTTCTGGGGGCGTCTTGTTGAATTGCTCAAACAAATTGCTGTTGATATGAAGATGTGGGGTGGTGTCTCTATTGAGCTGGAGGTTTATACACTTGGCGAAGCATTAGCATTTGCAGGGCACTGAATGGTAGATCTGGCTGAAGTTATGACTTTTGTCTTTAGTCAGTCAATTTGGGTCCTTGTTTTGACTGGGCACAGTTCCAAACATGTCAAACATATCAAATGCAAATTTTCAGAGGAATGCTTTTCCATTCACAAGTCGTCCTATAGAATTAAGCTTAGCAATGGTTCAGTCAAGACAACTACTGTTCCTGCCTGTTCTTTCTATTTATTTACGTTTTTCCTTTCTCAGTTCCAACTCAGCCAGCTGACTGAGGCTCAATTCATGACGTCGATAAGCCAATCATTTGCTGAAAAGTTTTAAATCCTTCTCTTGCTGTCATTGATGTCATTTTGGATTCTGACTGAGACAACCCACCTAGCTTCAGTTTACATTAGAACAAGTCATTTGGATCTCTGGCAACTGCAGATGAAACCTATACCTTTTGCAGTGTTGTATGAGTAAGATCATGTATGTTTTGAACTGAATACTGAACTAAGAACCTGTTTGAAAAACATGGCAGGACTAAGTTACATGCGTAGGTGGATTTATTTGCAGTACGGCTGAACTACTACTATTGTCATTAACTGCTAGCGGGTCAGTAGCTAATGAATAAAAGGTAATGAATAACATAGTATATTTAGTCACCACTGGATTTTAATAAAGTTGTGTCCTATACAAGATTTACTCCTAAAACAGAACTCCTAAAGACATTTTATTGTTTTCTAGCAAGTCGTATTATTCCTAAGTCCTGAGAAGTCCTTCTATTAGCTCCCAACATACACCAATCAATGACTAGATAAATCTTTAAAATCTATTATATATATATTAAATATATTGAATCTTTAAGAAAAGACAAACACAATTTCAAAACATTCTCCATATGATCACCAAACAGCAAATCTATCCTCAAGTAACACATGTGGCTGTTATCCTATTCAGTGGAATTCATGATCCCATAAGGTTCCATACTAAAATACAACATAAGTTTATTGCAATTAAAAATAATGCACAGTGCTGCTGAGGTTAAAAATGAGTGAGAAACAGAGCTTTTCAGTGAAAAGAGTGAATGCATGGACCTAACTGATGCACTTTTCACTGCGTAGTGAAAATATTTGCTATAGAGAGATTCAAGGGAGATTCAGACAAATTGAGCAGCAGTCACAAAACCAGGGAAAAAATGCAGTTACATAACATCATGTGAGAGGAGGGCGAGAGAGATGCAGATGGACACTTTTATCCACTCTGGTCCTTTCACTGTCTTTCATTTTTCATTCTGCTTGTCTCCTTTCTTTCTATTTTCTTCTTTTTTTATTCCTTCCCCCTCTGCCTCTAACGTACTACAGTTCATTCCACCTATCTACTCTCCCTATTTTCTCCCTCACTCACAGCTCCTTGTAAAAAACTGATGATATGGTATCCTAGCAACAAGTCTTTTTTTTTTTTTTCCAGTGTCCTAACTGGACAGCAAAGTGACTTTGTCCTTCGCGACTCCCACAACCAATGAAACAACTTTGTGCTCCCCCAGGAGTGAGGAGGCCAATCTCTTTTAAGCATCTTGCTTGTTGTGGAGTCAGTAGGCCAGAAGGATAATAGTTGAGGAGAATGACCTGTTGCCATCTTGTCAACAGACCTTCCACCAGTGAAAGGTTTCCTATTTCTAACCTATGCCATTTTGGAAGCAATCTCTCTCACATCAGAGTCCACAGTTGACTCTTGACCTTCACAAAGTTTAAGAGGAGGATTTGTCACCATGCTATAAAGTGTCAAACGTTATTTTTTGTATTCTTGACTATCAACCACACTCACTACACTGCAGCTATAAAGCAGCGGTTTTAGGAGGAATAGATGTGATAGTTCTTATCCAGAAAAGCTGCAGGAAGAACACGAGCATGAGCCTCTTACTGTTTCTTCAAGAAATGATCAGTGAGTTTTATTCTCATCAAGCATTCCCCCTCTGATAATGTTGTACAGGGCAACATAAATAAAGGACTTGACTCTGCCTGAAAAGCACAGTGAGTGTTTGCCAGCCGCTTTGGGTGGTCATACTTTTTATGCAGGGCACTTCCTTTAAGCTTCTAATGACGGGTGACCCTTGCGTGAAGGGATTCTTAGAGACTAGGTCAGGCTTTTAGAGTCAGGGGAGTTCCTAATGCACCGAGTCTATCACGCCTGGAAACCAGGCAGTCAACTTGTGTATGAACAAACCTTACAAATCCTACAAACTCCCTGTTTTAAGCCCAGAAGGAAACAATTGTATTTCAAGCAGCATGGGTTATTAAGACTTTATGACGTGCTGATCATTCATCATTAGCTGACAACAACTATCCAGTGATTTTAAAGAGGAAATCCATTCACATTGTATGCAGGGGTGCAGAGTGACTTCTGGAGGGGACAAAGAGGTGTGAGTTGGTATGCTGGGAGCAAAGCCCCAGGAGCAACTGCATTGACGAAGGGAACCAAACTGACATCAATTCATAAATCAAACGGGGTCACCGCCTCTTTGAAGATTAGGACTTGACTTCCCACAAGTCCTGAACCAACAAACACCTGAGGTAAAAGGAAGTGTTTAGCCTTTTGTTGTGTCCTCACATTTTTTTAAGGTAATTTGAGTTGTTATGTAAATGTTCAGAGTAGAGCCTGACATACGCTACATTTTTCAGCACAATAACAATCACTTTATACTGTATGTGAAAATTAAAAAAAAAAAAAAAAATCTGATAATCATATATTGGTCCATTTTAGTCTATTTCACAAAAACTGATAAATAATAAATAAATTGTTAAAAATTGGGAAAAATATGTGAAATATTTACAGTTGAAAAAAAAACATGTCAGTGCCCACTGGTGGCCAAATGATGTAAGTTTTCCTTATCAGTCAGAATATACACAAATACATACATGTGATAAACTGATATCAACCAATAATATCCTCCTGAGACCCGGCCCATTCATTTATGTCCTTTATAATGGACATTTTGTTTACCTTTATCTTTCTTAAGTATTTGGAGTTACCCTTCCAAGCCAAAGATATAATCTGCTCCTTTTTTCTTGTTTTCTAAATTTAGTTCTATTTTCACACAGATATCGTCCTGTTGTCCTCTACAATGGACATGCTGTGAAATTAAAAAAATATATTTAAAAAAATTTAAATTGTAAGGTGTTTTTTTTTGGCCCAAATAGAGAGGAAATCACAAAAAAACAGAAATTGTAAGACACTTTTTTCCCTTGGTTCTCAGGAGGATATTGACCATGTTAATCTACTGGTTGGGATTGAGACCGGTTTTATCATATTGTGAATTTTTAGCTGTTTTATCATCAAGATTTTAAAGTCATAGTAAACATGAGCTTTGAGTCTGGCAAAAAAAAATTAGTATCATTAGTTCTGTTAGTCTGACGGGTTGTATGCAACAGAAAAGTATTAACTTCTGAAGTTCAGTCATTATTGGCCACTGGAAAACAACAAAGACCTACTTTGCCAATATTGTAACTTCCTTATGTTTCACTGAGAGTACACCTTGTGGCTGTATTATTTCTGTATTTCTGAAAGCCCTGGACTGAAGTTTACATGCTACACTAAGGGCTGCACCTAACAGTTATCTTAATCACTGATTAATCTGCATTATTGATCAATCAATCAATCACACATTTTTTCTGCTCAACATCTTTAAACTGCTTGTTTATTCATCATATATGACAGAGAAGAACAACACAGACTCATGAACCGCCTTTTCTGAACTAATCAATTAACCGACTCCATCTGACTAATCGTCCAGTTCTTGTCACATCCCGCTCCTGGATTAAAAGGTATTGAATATTGGTTAACATGTGATTAGCAGCTGCCTCATGTTGATTATTTTCAGTGTTTTTAGAGCAACTCTAAATCCGATGCTTAAACTTCCATCTACCGAACTTTTTTCTCGTGTTTTTTCCGTCTCCCCGCATCACCCTGCTTCTCCCTGTGCCGGGGTAACGCTGGTGTGAGAGCTAGATTGGTTACCACATGGCTTTTATCCAAGTAGAGGCGCTTGAGAGTAGACCGCTTGGAGAGTGGGAGCGCAGTCGCAGGTTATCCATCGCCTGGTGCAAGATCTACCGTCACTCTGCCACGTCTGGGATCTTCCTTTATATAGACGAGAGACTCAACAAAACCACTTCACTCAACGCGGATCCAGATTGTTCTCTTTCTCCTCTGTCTGCCCCCTCTCTCCTGTTTTTTTTCTTCACCCCCCTGATCAGGCTTAACCATCCTGTGTTTTGTAAAGGCAATTGTTAGTGCGCATCATCGCGGGAGCCAAAAGGAGGTTTGCCACTGTTCCATAGGAGACTGGTGAGTAGAGCCACTCAAGTTAAATGTCTTTGATTTCTATTATCTGAATCATTTCTGTTTCATATTTAGTCGCACCAGTACCATTCTTTTTTCCCTTTGATTGACATGTGATTCTAACTTCTTGTTAGGCTGCTGGGTTGATTGTTTTTATGTGCGCTGTAGATGCATTTAAGCAAGTTATTCTAATGTTAAATGTTGTATTTGTAGGAGTACACATTCACTAAAGTTAGTGGTCCAGCTGCAGGGGAACTGCACTTACAAGCATCCTCACTCTGAACATTATTCTGTTGTATTCTATTCTACTCCTGAATTCAAAATGAGGCACTATAGCCGGTCCATACTGCTCCTGTTTTATTTAGATTTAGATTTGATTAAGGGGACATGCAGCTGCATACATCAGTGAAAATTATTTCAACTGCTTTCACTTGATTTGAACCTTCAGATACATATGTCTGGACAATTAGCTGGCCGTGGTTTTGCATTAATGGTACAGTCCTATTCAGAGTCAGATGTCCCAGGAAAGAGTCAAATTCCTGAGAAAAAGTCACTGAATCCAATTAAAGTTGTAGTTTTTTTTAAATCTTCTGTCCATTTGTTTTTCTCTCTCTCTCTCAGCGGGCTGCTGGAGCGTCATGACAGCTGAGAAGAGTGGGCCCGTTATAAACGGTAAACCAGAGGATGGCAGAGACCCGGAAGGGTCCAGCTCCAGCCTAGACAACGGGGACTACAATGAGAGAGGCCACTGGAACAACAAGATCGAGTTTGTCCTGTCTGTGGCCGGAGAGATCATCGGGCTGGGAAACGTCTGGAGATTCCCTTACCTCTGCTACAAGAATGGAGGAGGTGGGGAAGTTTTCCTCTACCTGTGCTTGTAGCATGGATATAAAAAGAGAATAATGATGAAAGATGATAGGAGAGAAGGAAGGAAGGGGTAGAGAAGACTGGTACCTGTAACAAGGGATTAGACAGAATTGGAAAAAAAAAACAATCAAAAGCAAATATTATCTGTGATTAGATAAATAAATATAAAAAGAAATGGTTGTTAAAATGTACAGTAAGACAAGCTCTGCTCTTTTCTACCGCACCGAAGGAGGAGGTAGATTTCTTTCTGAGAGCTTTCACTGTGCTGAATCTGAGCAAGCAGCAGAATTTTCAAAATGTGATGTGCTTTTTTTATTTCATCCATTATGCACAATCATGTCAATAAAAGAGGCAGGTTCCCTCATTAGGCACCATTAGACTGCGCAGTATGGATCCTCATATTCTAAAAAGGTCACCCTGCATTATTAGTGTGGCTTCATAATTCATCCTTACGAAGGCATTTAAAGTACAAATTATTTGATTTTGGCTTAAATTACGTTTTGAACTTTTATGCTTCCAGACTGTACTTTGGTACTGGTGAAGTGGTATTAATGTCCTGTGTTTTCTTTTGTGTGCATAAAGGTGCGTTCTTCGTACCGTATGTCATCTTCTTCGTGTGCTGCGGTATCCCCGTGTTTTTCCTGGAGACTGCCCTGGGCCAGTTCACCAGTGAGGGAGGCATCACCTGCTGGAGGAAAGTCTGCCCGCTGTTTGAGGGTAAGAACACACTCACTTCATATTAATAATACTGATAATTAAAGAGAAAGACAAAGTGGTCGCGCTGATGGAAGTCACTTCTTGCACACACACTAAATGTTACAGTATCATCTGGTTTTTCTGTGATGGTCTTGAATTATTCGTTCATTTTTAAACTAGTGTTTTATCAGCTGTATAACCTATTTACTGCAACCAGACACATTTCCTTTCTCCTATCTGCATCTCTCTGCCTTTTCAGGTATTGGCTATGCAACACAGGTGATTGAAGCTCATCTAAACGTGTACTATATAGTGATCCTAGCCTGGGCAATCTTCTACCTCTTCAACTGCTTCACCACTGAGCTGCCTTGGGCTGGCTGTGGGCACTACTGGAATACAGGTAGGATACGACTGGAAAATCTCCCAACCACAAACCAACACGTGCATCCTCTTTGTTTCTTGATAAAAAAGGAAATCAGATTTTGTTATGTGGTGTCATATCTGCACGTATACATGCAGTACGCACCCAAAAATAATAATATGCTGTTGTATTTCTATAGAGAATTGTGTTGACTACTATGGAGAAAATGCCACCAACATCACAAACCCTAATGCAACCTCTCCAGTCATTGAGTTCTGGGAGTGAGTACATTTCTTCTCTCTAATTTTTTCACTTCATCTTCATGATCTGTCACATCCATCATTCTTTATGTAAGACTTCATGCTCTGCTTGTGTTTGCAAAGTCACATTAAGGAACATGCTATGATGGTGGCTTTCATCTCTGCGGTTATAAAATATTAACGGTCATGCTATTTGTCCTGTAACGCCATGAGAAGATGCTTTGTCAGTTCAGGCAGCCTTCAACATCTCAAGTCCTCCTTTAATGTCATTATCTCACCGTATTGTTGAAAAGCTGAGCTGCTGACGGCTCCAGACTGTTTCACAGACCCCCCACCTAACCTTTCCCCCAATAATTAGTCAGCCCTTTTCATATTTGTGTGTCAGCGGGCCCTGGTAGGCCAGCTGTCTCCCAGCTAGAGCCATGTGTGTGGCAGGGGATCAGGCCTTGTCAGTGTGTAATGCTGACCACACTTCCTGTCTCACTGCCAGTAGCTATGTTTACACTGCTGGGTCAAATCTCGTTTTCAACTCACGGATGAATCTTTTTGAACCATATATTGGCATCACAACCGATAAATTAAAATTGTTGTGTGCATTTTTGAATCTAAATAATAAATAAAGAGAGATGCCTGGTGTAGCAGTGAGGTAAATGTCAGATCTGTGCCAGCAACATAAACCTAAGCACAGAGACAGACATGCCCAAAGAGCCGACCAACATGTTGTTGGCAAAAATAGCAACTGACCGTGCCTTGTTCAGTCTGATGCCAAGACAGACTGTTGTGTTCTGTACTGTATATACAGCATAAACAAACAGCAGAGCTATAGGTTAAACAAGCTGTATTTTGCCATCTGTACAGATTTATATGTTAGTGCCACAAAAATAATAGTGCATGGTTTTATTCCATCTTTACACTTTAAAATACAAAGCTCATGTTACATCTATAACGTCACTAGATACTAATGCACCTGAACTAGAGTTTATAGATGTGAATGATGACTGATGTACGTGCTTGATCAACAGACACAAAAGTTAACACGTCTTCTGCACATCTATGCAATAATATGACAACTGCATCACTTCTTTAACTGAACCTAAAAGAGGCTGAGAAACATATACTTGTGGACAAAACATTGTATAGACGAAGGGTGGGAGTTGAGGAATCTCTATAGGATGCAAGATTCATGTCATATTTATTTCAAATTTTCACAAATGAGTGAAACAGAATAAATAGAATTTACCCAAGTAATTTGGTTTTAGAGTATTAATGTGACCAGGCTAGAGGATATCTGGATTTGCTTAGCTCTACTCTGAGCCACACTGAGCTCATAAAACCAGCAGATATTAGCGTTCACCTCCTCTATTTTACACACGTAAACAGCATGTAATCAAGTCACACACAAAAAATATGCTGCTCTTTGCGCCCATATAAAACCAATTCACCGACACTTAAGACCACAGACAAGTATATTTACACACATTAGTGTTCACATCTTGCCCTTTCGGCTGACCAGGGAGGGACAGGGGGGCCGTGTTGGACCTAGCCTGTGGCCGGCCACCAAGAACATGTCATGATGATCAATGGCTGGTCAGGAGCTCCGGGGGTGAACTCGGTGGCAAAGATTTGGCAGCACCATGTAGCACTGTGGCTCCGACTCTCGCTTCTCATCCTCCATCAATGCTGTTGCCTGGCTATGCCTCAACAAACAGGAAATGAACTGTTGATTCACCACCGGCGACAAGCTATGATGTCATTATCGCTGATAACATGCCCTGGATCTGGCATCCACACGGTTACACCTGTAGGCATATCAGACTTAGTAAGTCTACAACACACCACCAAACACTGAAGTGTCACATCAGGGGCAAGCCTACATTTCTCTCTCTGTATATATGACCACTGTAAGCCTACTGACTATTGCCAAGAGGATGCTGTTGCCATGACGATGTTGTGCACCTTGGAGCCTCCAAAATGTCTGACAGTTGCTTGAGGTTATCACCAAACTAGGGGCTGCAGATTTCTTGCTGGATTGTCAAAATGAAGGAGTTTTGCCGAACTCACGGTCATGGTTGATTTGTTTGATGATGGCACCAACATTTTAACCATCAATGAACATCCATCCATCAGCTATACCTCTTATCCCTTGAGAGTCACAGTCATATTCACACCGACAGAGTCACCAATTAACCTAACCTGTCACTGGGCTGTGGGAGGAGGCCTGAGGACCCAGAGGAAACCCACATAGGCACGGGGAGAACACGCAAAATGAAAATTCTCCATGACCGGTTTGAAGTGGTTCTTCATGGCCATTACAGTGGAGCAGACCAGACGTCTTCTCGCCTGTTGTCCCACCAGTACATCCTTGATGCTCAATAGCAGTTGGAGGATGCAAAGCAGAGTGATGCTGCCTACTGACTCTGTCATGTAGGTTTGTCCATATTCCATCATACGTTCAGCAGATTGGAGGAGCCTGGTTGTTGCAGGAGCACTATGGTCTGCTACTTAAAGCCTACACTATCAAATGAAAGGTGGAAAGTGAGTTGTAAATGGATGGATGGATGGAAGAAGTGGTAGTAGAGTGAATCACTAGATAAGGCTGTCCTGTGATGCTGGTCAATCTGCTCTATGTCACATGGATGAGTGGTTTGGTCAGGATACGTGTTCATTTCAGTGGAGGATTTTTAGCAGTCAAAGCCGGTGTGTGTATGGGTTTGTTTTCCTACTCCATTACAGAAATGTGAGTTTTTAAGCTCAGGAAAAATCAGCTACACTTCTCATTATATTTGTGAGTTGTAAGTGTAGTGTACTATGCTACAGTAGTTAGTGTGTCGGTGTTTGAAGCTGAAGAGCATGTGGGGGTGGAGAATGCATTGACTGATATTCCTAGGGAATATGGCTAACCAACATTACTATTTATAGTGAGCAACCTCAAGCAAATATTTATTTTTCATCATCCTCACTCTGCTGTAACTTATTTAGCACAGTAATCTGTGCCTGTAGACTGATCTCAAAAACTCTGCAGCAATCTGTTCCAGCTTTTTCAAGAAGCACCTACAATGGCTTCTACTCATGTCACACCATGAACTAAATGCCCTAAAATCAAATTGGAAATGAGCAATCATCTATGTTTTCTGTGCTAAAACAGACGCAGAGTACTGAAGATATCAGATGGTATAGAGCACATGGGGGGAATGCGCTGGGAGCTGGCCATGTGTCTGGCCCTGGCCTGGTTCATCTGCTACTTCTGCATCTGGAAGGGACCCAAGTCAACTGGCAAGGTAAGGCAGAGTAATGCATGTTTACTGTTGTGTGTGTGTGTGTTTGTGTAAGTGTGAGTCTGCGCGGTCAAACTGTTTGTACTGCAATACAAAGAGTGAAAGTCACGTGTAAATATTGCATGGCGATTTCATGTGACAAACTCGTGAAAATTGTAACTGTAAACACACCATCCAACTCATGGTGGAGGAATCTGCACATGAATATGTATCCTCGTGAATGTGCGTGCATGCTGCCAGTTTTTATTCACTGAAGCAATTTTCATTTTTCGACTTACACACCAAAACAGCCACAAGCTAAATCACTTTTCCTTCTTGTCCTCAAAACAACTCCCTCACAGGAAGCCACATGCATCCCCCCCTGCAAATAGAGGACAAAAGGGGGTGTCTGCACCACCCACTTCTACCTTTTCTCCCATCACCCTTTCCATTTTAATGTCCTCCTCTAGTCTCTTCTAGCAGCCTTGAGGAGGACAGTACAGTCTCTGCACCTTGCTTTGGGTGCTCAGTAGCCCTTAACAAACTCCTCTCCGATTCAATGAGCCAGAATGAGTAGAGAGATAGAGATAGAGTGAGAAAAAGAGGGAAGAAAGAGAGTAAAGAGAAAAGAGGAGAGGTGTGTGAGGAAAAATTAATGGGTTCACATTCTACATGACGGGGAAAAAAACAACTAGGCGGCAATGCCTATATCTCCCTGAAGTGTCTTTTGTCTGGGTGTGAAGTAAGAGGAGAGAATGCTTCTTCATGGCTGGGCTTTAGCAGCTGGTCCAAGATTGATTCCTGTATTCACTGGGGGAAAGGAGAGTGTTCATGAGGAGCATGCAGAGTATATCCTCAGCCTCCGCCTCTGTTGCCTCTGTCTCTCCCACTCTCTCTCTCCTGCTATGAGAAATTAACCACAGCTCACTCAGTGCAAGAGAGAGGTGCTTTCTTCTCCACAGACCCTACAGCCCATTCAGTTCCGACTCTGCTAAGCTGTTTGCTTTTGTTGGCCGTGTTTGCCAGCCATTCTCACATTTAAGCCCTCCTGTTAGATTTACGGCGAGGCAGGGGCAAGTTTGACCAGTAAATTTGTGGTGGCTTAAATGTTTACCCGTGGTGAGCTGGAAGCAGCATGTGGAGCATCAAAAGTTCATGGAGAGATTGAATATTGTCCTTTTCATCTCCAGAGAGATGGGGAGAAAGAGGGAGAGAAGGTTTAGGATGTGTAATCGTTTTATTTGACAAATTAAAGGAGGGATCTGTTGGGCAGGAGACAAGTTTTCCCACACTTTCCCTGTAGGCCACGTAAGGATTAACAGAGCTCAGAGTGGACAGTTTCATTAAGTCTCATGGATTCTTATTGTTCGAACACTAGCTTGGTACCTTCATTCATTTCTATACATTTCATTCAGGTTTTTATAGCTGCAGATCTTTAAGATATTCAGTAAAGCAAAACATTTTCGACTAGTGAATGACTGGGAACACAAAAAGCTTAATGTGGCATTTTAAATCACAAACTCTTTAAAAGTGGACTGAACTACTCTGGAGTTTGATTAAGAGGCTCATTGCTTCAAATGCTGCAATGAAATATTCGCCCCCCCTCCACCTGAAAAAGGAGCTTCCATTCATAAAACTGCTGTGTGGAGTAGTACACTAATGTGACCAGTGGGTGTATGAGTAATTGGTGTGTGCATGCATGCATTAGTGTGTGTTTAGGCCGACATGTGTGAATGGTCCATTTTATCTGTGTCTGTAATATGTGTACGCCCATTTTTATGTTGTGAATGAAGTTGTGTGTGTGCGTGTTTGTGTGTGTGAGTACTCCTGCACTTCTGTGCGTGCTTCAAAGAGAGGCACATTTTCCCACACTGCCAGCATCACTCCTCTGGGCTTCTCCTGTTTAAGAGCCGGGGCCAGAGGAGCCTTCTTTTCTTTTCAGTCCCCTGGCCCGGCTCTGTTCTGTCCTGTTCTGTCCTCAATTGGACTTTGACTGGATGCCAGCAAGCCAGGGGATGTATGTTGCCCGCCTCTGCCTTCCAAGAGGCCAGGGTTTTTGTTCAAGGGGTTTCTAAGAGTCTTGAGATGTTGAGCACAATTCTGCAAAACCTGAATAGTTCAATAAAAGAGGGAGTGTTGGTTTGATGGTTAGCAAGTGGTAGCTACTGTACAGAAAGTATGTGTGTGGCATTTACGGTTGTGGAGTTGAGGCTGGTGCTGTGCATGATACCCTACCACACACCCTGACTCTTGTACTGTACTGCCTGATCCTGTGTTGCAGTGTGTATGCTGCATGAGATATGGTGTCCTCTTATTATTCATGTGGTAAAACATAAATATCAACTGAAATCCCTCTTTTGCTGTGTTACTGTGACTGTACAACTAGAGGACCTTTTCATTTTAAAGGTCCACAAAGTCCAAGATAAATCTTGCTAATAGCCAACTAACTTGCAATACTGAAAACAAAGTGTAACCAATATCTCAGGTATGTCACAGAAAGAAGCTCATTCAGAGATTATAATGTTTCTCCTGATCTCAGTTCAGACCTGCTAGATGCTGTGGCTTTTTAGATTCTATAGAAAGCTTGATCATTGGGTTATGTTTGTTTTTCTGCACGTGCATCAACAAGACAGCAACCTCATCCTTTGTCACTTCCTCGACCATCTTCCCACTCAAGAATGGCACATTCTTGAAAGAATCTCCTTAGGATTCTTTCAATCTAATCAATCCAATGTCTTCCCGATGATGTGAAGCACTTAAAAAAAGGGGGTTCTCACTGTTGTTGGCAGCAGTTTTGCTTTGCACAGCTTCATTTTGTCTGCGTCATATCAGGTTATGAAAGCAACTACTGCTGCAAGTTCTGACTGTTACTAATTGTCAGCTGTGTTTTTCTGTAATCTGTGCATTAATCAATCTTTCAAATGTGTGCATATTTCTGCCTGCAGGTTGTGTACGTGACAGCTACCTTTCCTTACGTCATGTTGTTGATCCTGCTAATCAGAGGAGTGACGCTGCCAGGAGCATATGACGGCATCAAGTTCTACCTCTACCCAGACATTTCACGTCTCTCAGACCCTCAGGTAGGCTTGGATGAACTGGATTTGTCTTCTACTGGTAAACCACTAAAAATCCTTCAAAATTAATAAATATGGAAAATGTAGATAAAGCCAGTGATAGGTGCTGGACTGGAGCTGCAAGTCCAGACACCCAGGTTTTTCGAGAGGATTCATAATGCTAAGATTACTATAGTACCCCAACCCTCACCTTGCAGGGTCCAGGCATGCTGATAATTTGATCTGTTGACTCAGACTGATTGTATTGTGCTTACTGTGATTGTTTTAGTCAGATTACCAATGAAAAGCACAAGGTACCAAAATAAAGCAGGAGGGGTTAAAAAGATGGGAATGCGTTTTACCCCTGCCTCACACCCACCTGTCTGGAGCTGAGTAGCTGCCAGGGGGACAGGTGGTGTTGTTGTTACTCTAATGCAAGAGGGGATCAGTACCTGTCTTCACACCTATCACTTGTTTATGCACTGTATTGTATCAAAAACATACACGAAACAACTGCTCGTTTAGCCATTCGACAACAACAAAGATGTTTTCCACCTCTTGGAGCAAAAGAGTAAAAACATCTGTTTCATGTAGTTAACATTTGGCTGCATTTATACAGTATATATCTCACTCTAGTGGTGGTGATACTACTGCAGCTTAATATGGAGGCAGGCTTGTCATAGCAGGGCTGACACTTCCCGCTGGTGATGAGGTGATCAAGGGTCAGGTAAATAGTGAGTTCTGAGAACCTGGAGGGGTTGAAAGGTCAGGATTTGAGGCTAATGGAGGTGGTGCATTAACATATAACTCATACAGACAGGTACACACGGAGCAGACTCCTTGACCTCGTCTGGAAAAGGCAGACAGCTCGGGTCGCTAGGCAACAGTGCATGAGAAAATGTCATTGGATGGGGTGTCATGACAACGTGAATAGAGATAGATGAAGAGTTTGAGGGAGAAAGAGAGAACAGATTGGAGCAGATAGAGAGAGATACTAATTTTATATGAAGATTACATTTCTCCACCATAAATTGGACGAGGTGACAAATTGTAATTTCATCTTTCATGTGAAAAAAAGTACCAGTAGTTAAGATAAGTAGATTAGGCAATAACAATGTAATTTACCATTGTCAGTTTCACGTTACTCTGCCGACTGACAGATGGGTCGATGGTTCTTTGCGACAAAAGCTAGAAAACATGGAGGTAAACACTGCAGGAGTTAAAATCTATAGATGTTTTCTGATGAAGGAAATGCATCCACTGTGTCTGTTAGACCTCAGGGATACAGACACTGAATGTAAACTTAACCTCTGTTTGCTTACAAGACACACAGGTACACATTGATGTTAGTTTTTTAAATAGCATATAACTTTTATCATGGTTAATTGGGAAAACAAATGCTGAGTATTACAAGTTCACCCACAGTGGAAAGTCTTCAGATTTGAGTTGGGAATCAAACACTGAGGCACTAACCTCACACATCACTGCAGTGTGACACTAGCACCTGTTTTCTAACCGTGTCTCCTTTCCTGCTCACAACATATGTAGCTCTCTTTCAACTTGCTCATTTGACAACATATCGCAGCCTTTCAGGAAACTATAGGCGTCGTTTTGTTTGCCTCCTCCTGCCTGAACACCTGTTTTACACTGTTCGTGGGGTGAGATGCCATGGATGTGATAACAAGGAACTGTTGTTGCCTCAGAAATAACTAGAAATTCAGTTGATCTGTAGCTGTGCAGGCTGCTTCACACAGCCTGTTCGGCAAAGCAGCTCCTTGTGGTGAGAAAAGGTGTCAAGAACATACAGTATCATCTTATACTCTGAGCTTGGATGATATAATGTAGTACATAAAGACTTTATAAAGTCATCAATTAACTCCTGACAGCTGCCAATTATTTTTACATTGACATCAAAGTGTGTGTGTATATGTATATATATATATATAGATATAGATAATAACATAAAAAACAAGACTCTCCAGCTGTTTTACAGTGAGATGACTGCTGCGTCTGTGACTGTAGTAAAGCCAAAGAAAGAGAAACAGTGATAAAGATGGATGGTGAAGAAGTAAGAGAAAAAGGAGGTCGACAAACAAAGACACAAACAGAGGCACAGGGAGAGTGAAGGAGGGTGATAAAGAAGCGCTGCTCTTTGGCAGAGGAAGACATTACTTCTGACACCAATGTTAAATTAGCGTCCTCAGGGACAATCAGGCCTCTGTTCTGTCCAGCAGGCTGTGTGGAGTGTGTGTGTCTGAGAGTTACCCGCTCTTTTTACACCCCTGAACTTCATCATGCCTCCCCTCTTCTCTTCTTTCCTATACCTTTCTGTTTCTCTGGCTGTGCATCACCCCCCCTCCTCCTCTTTAACACTTCTCACACTCTCATACTCTGTAAGCTTCACTGTTGCGTCTCCATGCTCTACAACTCTCCAGCCTCTCTCATGCCAAAGCCAGTCAAACTTTCCAGGACAGTGACAGCCAGGATGTGTGTCAAAAAAGTACAACAGCAAGACAAAAACAGAGTCAAAACTTAAACCTATACCAACTGATTTTGGACACACACAGATGTGGAGACAGCTCTAAACATGACATGTTATCACCTCATCAAGTTGTTATGGCGTATTACCTGAGGAAAATCGCTGGCTCTTTAGCTGCTAAATACTCCACTAAGCTCAGGTTCTAGTTGGGTTTTTAAAACTTTTTTTGCAGACAACAAGCAGCTTACTGTGTCTGAAAACAGCAGTGCAGTCAGAGTTAAGTTATGGGCTGTAAAACAACACCATAAAGCTTCAGAGATAATACAAGGGGAGCTGCAGAGTGATAATTTACGGTGGGGTCATCACGCTGAGCAACTCTTTTCACATTCAAGGCGTCACGTGATCCATTGTTAGTGTCAAAATATCGGTTATAGCGGCTTTGATAAAAGTTTTATCTGCATGTGTTTGCCTGTGCTTTCTCCTTCACTATAATGGTGATAGCCTTCACCTTGTGCTGATAAATTAGTGGCTTTGATTATTTCATCTTATTATTTGCATAGAAATTGACTAAATACAACAATCAAAATCAGGAAATATATTTTCACCCATCTTTGGTCACGTGATGAGAGAAAGTACAACATTTTAATTCGGCTAAAAATCCTACTGTTGGTGTGAAATGTCCACTTTCCAAAGCCAGTTTGATGCAGACTGGAGTAACATTCCTAAAACAGTAGTAATTGTAGAAACTTCACGCTTTCTGGAAAAACAGGAATGATAATGTTGTTGGATGTTAGCAAGAATATGTGCATCTGTAAAATGCCACCAAGATTTAATTTAATCTCTTTATCAAATCCTATACTAGATATAATGGATAATTAATTACTTAATGCCCCAGTGTCTGAGTTTCAAACTAGAAGGCTGTTTCCACAATAGTCTGCTGAAAAGGGAAACTTTCTCTGCACTCACCTTAAATCTGAATTTAATACCTGTATCCTACTGTAGATAATTTTTTATTTATCATAACTAGGTTGGAGCCAATTTGGGTCCAACATGCAAAATATGAGGTGGAAACTTGAAGCCTCCGGTGCACATTAAGTACAAGAGACATCTGGTGTCCAGTAATTTGTCCTTTGAAACATAAATATGTGTAGATTTATAGATTCTGGATGATTTTTGAAGGTAATCAACAGCAGCACTGAGTGACATCTCAGCACCAAGAATGATACATTTACATTACAAGAACACTATCTTACAGCCAGTGTCATCCAGCTTTCACACAGTAGAAAAGTTTCCTGGAGCCACAGTCTCAACATAACCAAACACAAGCCGACCAAATTAGGCACAACATCAACAAGTGATTCTCTCTGAGCCTGGGCCTTTAAGGTTTCACTGCGCTGTGCTGCCATCAGCCGAGAGTGAACTAAAGGGAACATTAATGAACATTAGGAGAGAAAGGCCTGTTCTTCCACAGGAACAGTCCTGTGTTTGTGAGGTCACAGAAGTTACCGTGGTTACTCCCAGGAGGGAGCGAAGACCGTGCGTTTGTTAATTGTTTCTCGGTGGGGAAATGAGATTAGTGGCTGAATGGTGATGTGAGAGAGTTTTCAAAGAGCCATGCTGCATTAAGTTTGAATTCGCTAGCACCCCATGCTATCCTGCGGGCTCTAGGGTCCTGTGCTGCACTACAAACCAGTTTCATAATGCACATTTTACTGCTGTCTCATTGAGGAATCTTACATGTGTAAATCCCCATGTAGTCCATGAATAAAACTACTGTCTCATTTCCACACTACACCTGAATATAGAACAGGGTGAGTTGTACTCCTTCACCTGTACTACATTTATCTTATTAGTTACTTTTCAATTTAAGATTTTACACAAAACACATCATGAGCTTAAGCCTGTCACTTCTGATTTACCCTCAGTTCTCAGGTGACCTAATTTAAATCCAAAATCTACCTTATCTCTATGGTTAAGTTAGGGTACATAGACATAGCTAAATGCTAACGATAATGTTTACCATGTTCACCATCTTAGTTTTGAGTGTTACCTTGCCAACATTCGCCAATTAGCAATAAACACAAACTGCAGCTGAGGCTGTTTAATTCATCTATCAGCTGCAGATATGTTTGACTAAAAACCATGTCATGGCATGACCTCAAACTCAATTTGATTCACCTCTCTGCTCTACTGCCAATAATACTCTTAGTTATACAGGTAAAAAACATACTGAATGTTTAAGTCCACTGTTACTCCTCACCAAGCAGCAGAAATGAATATAGAGCTGCTGAAGCATAATATGAATATTTAGGCACTGGAAGACTTTGTAGCTACTTTTAGGACGTTAATCCATGATTCATGCTGCTCCACTGTGTGCCTCTCAGAGGGGAAAGAAAATGGTTGAGCTGAGCCATAATTTCATTATGAAGTCACTGAGATGATGAAAATCAGGTAGATGAGAGGTAACAAAAGAAATGTAGGGTTTCATTAGACCCAGATAAAAAGTCACCTCTTGCCATATCATGGTAATCTCTTGTAAATGGGAAAGCCTCTTCTATTCATCCTAATTCTGAGGTTTAATTAATCTAATAAAAAAAAAACACACAAAGAATTTTTATTGTCAATGATAATGAGCTGAGAAGCATTAATGAAACGGAAATTAAACTGTAAGCTGGATCAAGAGCATGGCAGATGATCAGATGCCTCAAAAGTTCCTGAAACTTTGATTTGTGCATGTGTGTGTGTGCACGTAGAGACAAAATTAATTAAAAAAAAAAAAAAAAAAAACTGATTAAATGAGTCGACAAGTGGCATCGCACCGGCCCTAGTACTTTAAACACAAACCATTTAACCCCAGCATCATCCACCGAGGAAATGCCCCAAAAATAAGCTAAAAAAATGAGTCAGCAGCCAGTCACTGACTGATTTGATGGGTATGAAACTGATGACAATCCCTGAGGCTCGTACTCACACTCCTGTCTGTATATGTACTGTATCTTTATACCCACTTTCACGTCAGGTATGGGTGGATGCAGGAACCCAAATCTTCTTCTCCTATGCCATCTGCTTGGGCTGTCTCACTGCTCTGGGAAGTTACAACGCCTACAACAATAACTGCTACAGGTAAGGATGTTGGTACTAGTAGATGAAAATGAACGTTGTTTTTCACACTGTACAGTTGTCAACACAGAGAATATAAGCACACAGGTAAAGGCCCCACTGGTGAAAGGTGATGGATAAGAGTGGATGAACTGACACTTACGATGTAACTTTAGTTTCCGTTCCATTCTGTGTTGCTTGTAGTTTAAGGTCCAGTCACAGCTCATGGCGTAAGTGTGATTTCTCTCTCGTTCTCTCGGTCTTACTCCTCAGGGACTGCATCATGCTGTGTTGTCTGAACAGCGGCACCAGCTTTGTCGCAGGTTTCGCTATCTTCTCCGTGCTGGGCTTCATGGCCTACGAACAAAATGTTCCCATCGAAGCTGTGGCAGAATCTGGTGAGAGAATTACAGACACTATAACATCATGTTAATTAATTAAGTACCAACTTTACAAACGGTAACGTGACCATATGCTAAAGCCGGTCTGAATCTTTGTGCTCCCATCCACCATATTCTGCTAAAATGGATAAACACAACCAGTTATATAAGTCCACACTCTTCACCTAGGCTCTTAGACCACCGCATTATGATTTATTCAAGTCAGTATGAATGATTTAGTGAATGTGACAGAGTGAGAGGTTTGAAATGTTTGTCTTAGAGCATGGTGAGGACAGTGCTTAATGTTTTAGATAATGTTTCTAAGGGCCTGTCGGCAGATGTACAGTAGGTGCTAAAGAAGACACCGGCAGCATCTCATCTTTTTCTATCATATATTTTCTTTGGATCACGTTTTTTGATAGAGACAGTTAAACATTCATAAAGCTGATGCATATAAAAATATCAGAAGCTGGTGAACGAACACTTGAATTTTGTTTTTCTCACCTGCTCCTGATTTTTTGTGATGCAGGTCCTGGTCTTGCATTTATTGCATACCCTAAGGCTGTTACTATGATGCCTCTGTCTCCACTTTGGGCTTGTCTCTTCTTTATGATGCTCATCTTCCTTGGCCTGGACAGTCAGGTGAGACCCACTTGTGTCTTCTTGCCTTTAAAAATAAATGTATAGGTTAGAACTTTTGGTAAAATCTGCAAGTAAACAGATGGAGATGAAGAAGGGGGATGAAGTGATGCTTGAGATTTTCACCTGCTTTCCTTTTACATAGAAATAAAGATCTTGTTTCTGTTGCAGTTTGTGTGTGTGGAGAGTTTGGTGACAGCTGTGGTGGACATGTACCCAGAGACCTTCAGGAGAGGCTACCGCAGAGAGCTGCTGATTCTGGGCATGTCTATAGTCTCCTTCTTCATTGGTCTCATCATGTGCACAGAGGTAAAACTCAGCAACAGCTGCTTGTTTAGAACCAGTTTTAACAGAACAGTCATGTACTGAGCGACCGGGAAGAAATATCTGCATATTCATGAGAAAAGAAAGTGAGAAAGCACGAGTACACCAAATGGCAGAATCAAAGAATTGTGTCTGTAGCAGACTTTAAACATTTTGAACTGTAGCTATGCATGTGGTGATAAAGCAAAAATAAACTATGTGGTATTTTGAGGCATCAAACCAAACAAGTGAAAAGATGCAGAGGGGAAAGAGATGTGGACAAAGTAACAAAGAAAGAACTAACTTTCTAACATGTCGTTATTTCTACAAAGAGAGTCTAATAATGAATCCACTAAAAGCTTTTCATCTTTTCATATACACTGCACTCCATCCACTTCCACTGTAAACACGCTGTACTGTTCTCTAGTGGCCCATAATGGCCATGAAACAGGGGCAAAGATACTGAAGTACAGTCAGACAGCTGCATTGTCCAGTGACCTGACCTCTGTTATTGCTCGTTCTCATTCCTGTCACCACTACATAAAAATCACCCATTTTCTCTTTGCGTTTACTCATCTCCCACCAACACCTGCACTTTACACACTTAGCTCCTTTCAGCTGCCAAAGAGCCATCATGAATAAAATGTCACAAGGAGCCAAGAGTAGGATTTAACACAGTTCAAAAGGTCATCTCAGAGAAGAGTTCAATACTCAGCTGAGGATCCTTTTTACTTACATTTATCTGATGGGAATAAGTAGGCACAGAGACAGTCACTGAGACATTCTGATGATATTCTTAGCTGTTTACTTGAGGTTTAGAGCTGTGATGTAACCCTTACTCTCAGATTCACTTGAGATTTTATTTATGATGGTCCTTTTAGTGGAGGCAGAAAGGAACAGATAAGCTGTCCTGGGTGAAGGTAGGGTAGGTAGAGTGGATGATAACATGTGAGCAGCACCACTGGTACTGCTGGAAAGAGTTTTAAAAAAGGAGTTTGACATTATCGGAAATGTGCTCTTGCAGAGAGTGAGATATCAGTCCCATACCTAGACTTTAGATTTGGTGGAAAAGGCTCTGCTGTTGGAGGGAACCATCAGTGAATCTACGCAGCGATGTGGATTCAGCTGAGAGCTAATCCCCCGTACGTGAACGAGAATGTTCGTGAAATCAACGACATGAAACACCCTCAGACCCTGACCCTCAGACTAACCTTTGAGTGTCATGCTATAATGTCCGCGATGCAGCGAGCCAGTCGCTGTAAACCAATCAGCTGACGCAAGCGAGACTTCAGTGCTCTGCCTGAACTGACTCTGTTCTTCATCAGATGATGCAGTTGTTGCAAAAAACACAGTGTGTTGTATGTTTTCTCCTCAGAGAACTATTTAAACTTCAACTACGAAGCCTTGAGGCAGAGAAGTAAAGAAATCTTGGGACTATTTTTTTTACATTTTCAGTAAATTAAAAGAAATATCAGCACTGGATTGCAGTGTGGATTTGTGCCATCAGTCCCTGACAAGCTAAATCAAGCGCACCTGATTCATTTCATATTTGATGTTACCCAACTGAGTCTGATGCTCGTGGCTGTGACAGAAAACTGACACCTGTCTCGTCCTATCAGGGAGGGATGTACGTCTTCCAGCTGTTTGACTCGTACGCTGCCAGCGGGATGTGTTTGCTGTTTGTGGCCATATTTGAGTCCATATGTATCGGCTGGGTGTACGGTAAGAGCACAGACTCAACTCGAAACATAAGAGATCTCAGAGCAGTGTCAGTTGTTCATGTCGCTTCAGATACTTCAGTTTTTCTTTCATCAGCTGAACAGCTGTCAGACACATCAGCACAGGAAAACAGACCATTGCACAAACACTGTTTAATTTCCCTCTTGCTGCAATAATATTTCTTCTCTGCCCTCTGCTGGAGAATGGTCTCAAACACATGCAGAGTTTATTAGGAGCTGCACAAGGCACATAATTCATCTACTGAGATGCTCAAAACAATATTATGGTAAAAGGTTGCCATGTATAGCAAACATAGTGCCTTTTTTCTATTTAATATGCCAAACTGTCCTGTAGTGTGCACATGTCATGGTCTTACTAAAGAAACACGATGTTTGGCTTCGTTTCTGGGTTTAAATATCAGTGCTCTTACATGATTTTGTCCTTAATTTCAGCAGACAATTTAACAACAAACCCAGTTAAATGAATTCAGCTCAGTACATCTTACATGCAGCAGTGCAGAATGATTTTGAGTCCCCTCACTGAAAGTTTCAGAGCGGATTTTATCCACACCTGTCAACAGAGATCAATCACATCATTATTTGGACGATCCATGCAGAAACTCTGAGTGACACTGATTTGCGTTTCAGGTAGTGACAGATTCTACCTAAATATTGAGGACATGATTGGCTACAAACCTGTCTTCTTCATCAAATGGTGCTGGATGATCTTGACCCCGGGCATCTGTGCTGTGAGTCCACTGCAGACACAAAATCAACAGCAGCAGTCGCATCAACAACAGCAAACAGCGTATCAAGTAGTAGCAGGAACAGACACATACAGGAGATGCTCTTGTGGAGTAATTCAGTTGTATCTCAGCCAATTACACAAGGACATATGCAGCACTGATTGATACCTGGATGAATTTAACAGACAGTTTTTACACTTACAAACAGAATGTCATTGTTGTCTGCCACAGGGAATTTTCCTGTTCTTCCTGATTAAATACAAACCGCTGAAGTACAACAACGTGTACACCTACCCTGACTGGGGCTACGGGATCGGCTGGTTCATGGCCATGTCCTCGATGGTCTGCATCCCACTGGGGATTATCTGGATGATCTGGAAGACTCCTGGCACCTTCTCTGAGGTAAAAACACACACAGACAAATCCTGTATTCATGAGAATTTCAGAGCTGTGCCTCAAATAATGAAGAAACCTTGGGTGCTACTGAGGCCAACAAGCATCCAGAAAAGGGATTGTCAGTGGGTGATCCTGCCGAGGGAAGAGGTTAGGACACATCTCTTCTTATTCAGAAGATCACTTGCCCACCTTATATTGAATGAGCTGCTGCGTCTCTCTCATCTGACTTTCTCAGAGTGACTGGGACACAGCTGGATGCTCAACCAGCATTTGCTTAAGGGGGAGATGAACAAAAGAAAAAACAAATTGCTGATTGATCAGTAGTTGCCTCTGGGCTTTGGTCGACCTGAGGCATGAAAAACATAAATCAGTGATGTTTTGGTCATGTCTGACCTCTTTCCTCTCTCTCTTTTCCTCTGCAGAGAATGAAGAAGTTGACGACTCCCAGCCCAGACCTCAAAATGAGAGGGAAACTCGCCGCCCTCAGTCCTTACGCCGCCAACGACGCAAAACTTAAGGCTGATGGGAAAATATCCACCATCTCAGAGAAGGAGACGCATTTCTAAGCGACCGCCCGACTGACCGACCGAGCTGCCCTCCGTCTTGACAATAAGTCCGACAAACGAAAGCTACAGAAAACAACAACAACAAAAGTATCTGCCACTACACAAAACAGGAAATGAAACAAATGACTTGGAGTGTTATTTTTGTTTTGTAAAAAAAAAAAGAAAAAGGAAAGGTTATCACAAGATTATGTAGTCTGCTTCTGTTTTGCACAAACTTTGAATAACACATTTGTTGTTTTCAGTTAACATTGTGACTAAAGCAGCTGTTTCTTTCTTTTCTAACCATTAATATTTTAAAAATCTGTTTGATGACATAAGTATATGGTTAAAACTTGTCCTGGTACCTTGTCTGTACTGGTCACACTAGTGTTTGTGCCTTTAGAACAATACCAGTGTGTTGTGTTGTAAAAGGCTTACACTGTACATTTATTGGCAAAGTGCTGTGCCTCTCTATTAGGTACTAGGTACCCAAATGTGACTATCTAAGATGTAGCAGCTTGGGGACCATTCTACATAGTTTTATGTTGAGAGAGGATACGGCGGCGTGTCGTAGTGCTGAGGCTATAGGAGGGCACTGACTTCCCCTGTAAGCAAAACTTTGAGATGTATATAAAGAGTTTTACCAGTGAAATCTCGGATGCTGTCTGAAGCAGCTGTGACTGTGAGGGCTGTGGATCCTTTTTAGGCCTTCAGTAACGCTTGTTTACTTGAATTTAGCATTGTTGCTAAGCGACATAAGCAAAAACTCTGCTTACTGGATATAACTAAATGAGATTAACAGGTGTTTGTTCATTAAGTCAGGATACATCGGGCCCCTCAGGGCTTGGGTTTGCAGTAATATTGAAGGGCAAATTAAAAAATGTCCAGGGTTTAAACACTGTAAGATAGATCCCCTCAGTTTTAGATATCTTTAATTTTACATCTGTTCTGTTCATGGCTACAAATAGCAGTGAGTGACTCGCAGGCTGAGTCTAAAAACACACCTCTCTCTCCTCTAGTTGCCCTCCTATAAGTCGTGGATATCTGTCATTTCACAGTAATTATGCTGAGCCTAACACAGAGTGACAGACAGACGCGCTTCCACCCCTGCTTTTTTTATTTCCTGCTCCGCCTGTAGAGCTCAGGATGGATGCCCATCAGATGAGCATTTCAAAACCCATCTGTCTTCTTATCCCCTCTTTTTATTCCTTCCCCTTGTCCCCTTCTCTCTTTTCTCCCGCTGTCCTTCTGTCTCATCTTCAACCTCTGCTTCTCCGCCTCCCCATCATCCACTTCTGTCTTCTCTTTCTCACATGACCAAGGCCTTATATAAAACTGTGATGTAGCTGAAATGCTTTCTATTTCATCACACATCAATACATCAGCAATCGTCTTGCTGTTGATTAGAGAGACTTCCTGTGACCTTTCTTCTGACATTGAAAAGCATTAAGCTCTAGGAAAAAAACATCTTTTATTTTTTCTGTCTGCAGGGGTGAAAGCACCGTCTGTCCCTGTCATCCATTTAATTGTGGTAAGAGACAATGAGCTGGTCTCATTGTTCACATCGATCTCAGTCCATTACAGCTTCATCCAATCAACACTCGAATGACTCTGAGTTGTCCTTCCTCCCTTCCTTGCTTTGTCCGGCTTTCTCGCTTCCCTTCCTTTCTTTCCTCTGTCCTTGTTTCCTGATGAAAATGCAATCAGAGGAGAGCATCTGAGGGATGAAACTTAAGATTTCTCTCTTTACAGTTTGTCAGGAGGAGGCAAAGAAAGCAGGGGAAGAAATAAGGAATTGGTGAGCTGAGGAAGTGTGTGATCGAGTAAGTAATGAGGGAAATAGAGGAAGTGTTCAGTGACTGAAGCCCCTCCTGTCTAAGCTGTGACATCCTCTTAAACATGTGATTGGTCCCTCTGGTGTGGTTGCATTATGACATTATCACCTCCTCACTGATGTTTGTGCAAGTTAATAGTTGTGTGCATCGGAAATTATAGCCTGCTGTTTAACACTGACCATGTTGATGTATATTTTTACATCTCTTTCTAGAAATCTGTGGTCTATTTCTTGAGATGAAAAATGTTTAAAAAGAATTGCTGTAATAAAAAGAATACGTCGTTTGTTTTGACTTTTGATATGCCGCTCAAGAGATCTTGTTATAGAAATATAATGAAAGGTGTTTTACTGTTCTGTACTGTTCTACACACATTTTGGTATTCACAGAACACGTGAACTGTCTGCTTACTCATTTTTAAGAATAAATATTATAAAGGGAAACTGAGTGTAGACTCTGGTGTCTTTTTTATTGAACTGAGCTGTGTACTACTCTTAGACACTGACATTTCCCTCTAAAATCCTTTAAAAGGGTTTAATGCCTCCATTTGTGATGGAAACTTATGGTTAAACTGCAAAGATCAGATAAGATAAGATGACATTTTACCAACTGCAACACAGCAACCAGATCATAGACAGTCACAAACACTTAAATGATACGTGAGAATTCAAAAAAGGTTTTACGTATACACACACTGCAAAACAAGTTTACGCAAAGATGTGAACCGCTCAGGCTATTAAAGGGTTCGATCCTCATAAGAGGCAATGAATTTTGAAGTTCACAACTGCATGAAAACATGATTAAATAGCTTAGCCCATTAGAAATCTGCTTCATAGTTCAGAGGTCACTGGTTCAATTCTCACCCTGTGCAGCAAGACTGAAAAGTGCTCAGAGAGAGATGCCCAGTGTGAAGGGTACTCGGTGGTGTGGTGGACGTGTTTGTGGCTGTGAGGTCGTACTGGTCCTGGAGTGGCTGGGTCGAATCCACCCCGCTGCTTGTACCTGGAGCATGAGGCAGTAGGAGAGGAGAGGATGAGACAGGACAGGAGAGGGAGGAAGCAGATTAGAAGAAGGGGTTGAGTTGGCGCCTCCAGAGAGAGAGAAGCAGGAGGTTACCTTAAAATTATGAGTAGCCAAGTGTTTAGTCTACTGACCCCTCCACACTGAGCTAACATTAACAGGGAGACCTGTTTCTACTTCATCAATATTGCAATGTTAAGAGATACACTGCAGCTGGTTTAGCTGCTTTAGGATCTTAAAGACAAAAGGAGTGAAGCAGCCTTTTAGATGACAATCTCATGACAAACTGTAACTTCTGTTTCCTCCACAGTTAGAAATTAACATAAAGCTGAAAAACATTGTAAACAATATCCATATGGTCTCACAGATATTCTGATATAGTGTATGTTTATTCTATCTTTGCAAAATGAAGATTTGGATCAGACACGTTACATCTCAAGGGAACCGGATATAATACGGTGCTGATGTATCAGTACAGGGTGTCTTTTGCAGATCTGAGATAGATGTGTTTTGCAGAATTTGTTGTGTTGACATGGATGTCAATGAATGGATGACAAGAAAAGAAAGTATTACACTTTGTGCACATCTACTGCCCTCTATCAGGTGGAGGAGTCACAACAGAGAAAACTACTTACTGCATTTCTTGTGTCTTAAATTAGCCAACAACAGGATGGTGATGATTTTTTTTTTTAACATTATTTCTTCTTGATTGCCCCTGTATAATTTAACTCCAGTACACAATCTCTATGTAACCAATTGAAAGAACGTGAAACACAGAGACACAGCCAATGGCAAAACACTCACAATGCACTGGTGTGAATTATGGCACATATCAATATCATTATTACTATAGTTCCACAATAAATGTGTTTGAATGTGACGTATCATTCCAGCTGATGAACAGGCCAGACACAGAAAATGAGTGTAATCCTAACAAACAGTTTTAACAAAGTTATGCAACCAAAAACATATTAAATTAAAATATATTGTGTCACAGCTGTTGCCAGAGCAGAGGCATAAAAACCAATATTTGTTGCTCTCTGTCATCAGTGTGTCTTGCAAACTCAATCTCAGTGTGAATCCAACATGTGCCCCATCAATGCACCCTCTGCCCTGTCTTCCCCCACCACTAGAGAAACCTGTGAAATTCTGATTACAGCCAACAGCACTACAGGGCCAGCCCTCAGACCACATTTATCAATAAACCAAAATAAGAAATGCATCTGCAAACAACATCTGTTTTTATTCTGTCTGTGATCCACAGTTTGTTGGAGAGCATTTTATATCACCACAGTACAGATTTGATGGAATCCCAAATATGTTTGTGAGCCTCCGTGGGTGTGTGTGTGTTGAGCATCCAGTGTGAGTTTTGTGTGCATGTGCAGTCATGCGCATACATCCAACTGCCACACTTCAGAAATCAGCTTTAGTTTCTTCGATTTGGAGGTGACATCTTGACTTGATCCCGTAGATGATGTGGAGTAAATCTTCTTTTGTTGCTGCGTCACGTTGCTGCTGCATGAAAACTTCTGAGAACGCTTCATGAGCTGAGAAAGTTTCTGGACGCTGTAGACAGGCAAACCCATTCAGAGGAGTAATATGAGGGTTAAATGGCTGTCAGCGGGAAAATCAGTCTCTCTCAAATGCTGTTAAATGACTTTTTGCTTTTCTTTTTTTTCCCTCTTAAGAGATAAGCTTTATCTAAAACCTTTATCTGAAACATTGTGGTTGGCTGACAGGCATATGCTGTATACATTATGAATAAAGTTTCTCTAGGCAGAAATGTTTTATTCCAGTTCTTCCAATAACAGTTAGGAAAGAAGACAGTTGGAAGATCCATAGTCGACGTTAGATAAAAGTTTCCTGGAAGCTAGAGATTGTAAAAAATAAAAATAAAAGACAGACAGCCAGGCATAAAGATGAGGCAGATTATGGAAACACCTGACACAAAACAAACCACCACTGCAGCTGAAAGGATTTCAGATTTTAACCTTTAAAATTTTGTCAATTTTTGTACCTGCATGGAGACAATAAAGGTTAACCGTCCCCTGCCAAGTTGATATGACAAGCTTGTTAGCAAACAGTTGAATACAAAAACTTCTCCTTTGTTTCTTATCTTGCTACAGTTGGTATCACACCTATATTTGTTCATCATCTTGTCACTAACTGTGTCTGCTGCTTGGCATTTGGAACTTTGTTTTGCAGGAAACAGAGCTGATGAGAATGGATGGAACAATAAGCACAGTATCTGATATTTAGGCTCTTCACATGTTAATATCAAAAACACAGTTGCAGTAACAATTATACAGTACACACAGCAACAAACAGGCAGCCCGACATAAACGCAGATTCACAGGAGTGATGGAGACTGATACAGATGCCGTGAGACAGACGAGCAAACACGAGACAGCAGATAGAAGAACAGTCAGAGAGAGAGGGAAAGAGAGAAGCTGCATTCTTCCCCGCAGTTATGGAGAATGCATAACAGATTAGTTGACTCACGCACAGAGTTCTGGGGCAGCGCTTCAGGACAGAGCCAAGATAGAAACACAACGCACCATGGCCAAAAGTCAGCCTTGCCTAAAGATCTTAGCAACCTAGATTCTTATCCTGATCTTTTGATAAAGAGCGGGAAACAGAAAAAGAATCATCTCACTGTAAATGCATAGATGACACAGTTAACATTAGACAACCCCTGCACTCATTACACTGTAGATTTCTTATTGTATTGATGTTCATCTTTTGGGGAGAATGAATTAGTCCCACAGCGATTAAAAGTACCCACATGAGACCTCTGAACATACAGGGTTGACTACTAACCACAGGGTTGAGGGATCAGTCCCCAGAGTAGAGAAAGTAGAAATGAGTAATAATTTGTATGTTTATATTTATGTCTTTAAATAAAGACAATTGAGAAATTATAGATGAACATGACTCCTCTGCTCTGCTTCTTACCACCTGAAAGCGAGCGATGAAAAACAAACTTGTACAGTGCAGCAGTAAATTCCAGTGAGTGAGATCACTCTAACATTATTGTGACAGATTTTTGCAGCTGAATGTAAAAAGTGAGACAACGTGATTAAGAAAGGCCTAATATGTGCAGTAACAAAGCAGGAGTTCGTGAAACATCTGATACTCTGCATACAGCTTTTATTAAACTATGGCTCAGAGCCTGAAATCAGCCAGACGTCGTGTTATTGGCTCTGAGCTTTACAAAGACTCCACACTAAATTTAATCAGTTTTTGTTCCCCTTTGATCCCCTGCTGCTGCTGCGACATGAAACTGGAGTTATTCTTTTCATTTCAGCAGGGGGCAGCAAATTCCAAACTACCATGACTGAAGAAGCTCCGACGGCAGGTGAAAAACCACAGAGTGTGTGCAAACACTTCTGTATGTGACCACGTATGTTTTTATGAGTGGGTGTGTAAACACGCATGCACATATTCCTGTGCGTGTGTTCGAGCACCACAGGTGCATGTGCATCTCTATTATCACTAAATTAATGGTTTGCATGCTCACAGTGCCTGACACGGCATCATGTAATATCAGGTATATTTCATCACTGCACGCTTGATGCTGGGCAGCCCTCCCTCCCCTGTAAGGCAGATTAAATACGCCGAGCTCATGTCGCTGCACACGCATGTACTGAGTGTGTATATGCTAATGAGTATTTTCTCTACTGAGTGTTGGAATTGAGCTTATCAGGACCTCCCTGGGTATCATGAGAGAGGGATGGAAAGTGAATGGCCAGCAGCGGGAAATAGATGGGAGACGTGAAAAGACAAAAAAACGAGAGGAAAGAGAAGAAGGATGGGAGAAGGAAATGGAGAGGGGAGGGGCATGAGTGAGAGTAATCTGGAGCGTAATGAAAGGAGGCAACACAGAGAAAATGGTTTCTGTACCTGGTGGGACAGAGGGTGGAGAGGCTGGACAAGAAGCTCAGAGGTCAAAAAGGGTAACAATGTTCACTGTCCTCTGTATGAAATCACCAGACTCTGCTCTCAACAACAAATACCTGCATCCTACTGCTGCTGTTTCCAGACAAGAAAATCAAATGAATATATACGATATCAATATCTCTAAAGCATCAGAAATTAACTCTGTAAATATCCTTTCATTCCGTCTATGGTCTCTCTACCATCTCTCACAGTAACAAGGCTATAGAGGCTGAGAGCTGTTCAGGACTGTTTCACCACAGTGACGCTCAAACTCTTTAAACTTTTTAGTGCGACGATACTAAAATCATGAGCACTACTCAGGTTTTTCTTTTGAAGAGAAGTAAATCCCAGTCTTGTTTGGCCATGCACTTACTTTATAATCTGATCCAGCTTCAAAGAGAGAAGTGTAGAAAAAACTGGCATCTTGGTGGATCCTTGTCCTTGTCCGTCACATCCTCTCCTTTGTATAATTTTCACTTGAAGCACCTGTAAAATTCACAAATCACACACATAAAGAGCACTGTAACTGGAAATGAACATAACCTTTAATACCATAATTCTGCTTCTTCATCTCAAAGTCTTGTCAGGGTTTTTTTTCACACTGTAATTTGCAGGATTAGGAACTTAATAATAATTTGAGATTGTACCAAAGGGATTTTGTTCTGTCATATGTTACTGTCCAGTGTTGCAAATAAGTAAATCTGTCATTCAGTCAATCAATGAATCAATCATTCTGTTGCAGGAGATCAGTTCAATTTTAACGACGTGGCACTGAGCAATCTCCGCTGTGGAACCAGTGAAGCACTCTGACACGATACAGTGCAACGCATTCAGATAATTACACCTTTCTCTCGTCTATTTACTCGTCCTCTGCTGCCTGCATTTGTTCTGTAATTGACACATTCATTTCCACTGCCATTATTAAAGTCAATGAAAAGCTATTACACTGTATCGTGAACCTTGACCCACATGTCAACATTTTCTCTGCACACATTAGCATCGTGTGTATGTGTGTCTGGGATAGAGAGAGAGAGAGAAGAGTGTTTCAGGGGTAAGTCAAATGGGACCCGACTCGGCACCTTTGTTCGAGTTCTCGGTTCGTGGGTCAAAGGAGAAGACGCCTGAGGACACTCCAGGCATCTTTCTTTCTCTCCACCGCCCTCCCTCTCCTCCTCAGTAGGCAGTAAATGAAGTGTAGCCTGAAATACTCAGCAACACCACCATCTATCATTATCATTACCGGCGTCTGCAATCGGGAAGTGTTTATTAATTAACCAAAAGGGGCTTGGCAACACGTCATTTTATGTGTGTTTTTAAAAAAAAATACATTTCAACCCGTGAGTATTAAAAACTGGGGCTAGCATGGATAATAAGCATGAAACGGGCAAGTGGCTGCTGTGAAAGGTCAAACTCAGCTGTGTGTGAATGTAGGAAGGAGGGAATGGAGGTGGGTCAGACAAAGCGTGACTGCAGGGCTGAGCATCTTTTAGAAAGCTTTGTTTTTTTCATGCCTGGTTGAGATCTGCTTACAGTAAATTTAATATTATATGCCACTAAAAGGTTTTTACAGTCCATAAACACTGAGTCAGATTTGTTGTGGTTGATCCTCTGTGATAAAGGTGAGTGAGGGGAATCTCTTTGCTATTCTGCATTTCTATTTTCAGTTTGAATCAAGTGTTCGCTTTATACTGTGTGATCTTTTGTCCATTTGTGTATTACAGTGTGTAATGTAATGTGTGTATGTGCCCCAGTTCATGTGTGTTTGCTTAGTTGACTCAATGAGTGGTCTATGCCCATTGGGTAGGCCCTGTGTTGCACGGTTCTGCAGTAATGGGTTCTGGCAGCTGTGTAATTTGTGTTGATTTATCCCCGACCTTGGAAAACTCTTCTTCTGCAGTGCAGGTGTCATTTGTAAGACACATACACCCACACACACACACACACACACACACACACACACACACAGACGCAAATCACAAACAACAATTTTATATACACAGAGACTCAATTTTCCTCACACACCACACATATTTTAACATATATCAACCATGCACCAACCCGCACCAGCACCCTCCACACACACACACACACACACACACACACACACACTCAGTGTTAGTAGGTCAAATCTCCATTCAGGGACCAGCTGATGACAACGTCTCCAATTTCAGTGTCAAGTAACGTTGACTGGTTGAATGGGTCACTGCTTAGATGGGACTCAGGATAACAGCAGTATTTGATCTAATGTACCATAACTAATACAGTATACATGTAGTATGTATAATATTACTATTGAAAGTATTACATCACTACCTCTACATGATTGTTATGTATTCATTTAATCATCATACAATATGTACAAGTTTAAATGATCACGCATGTTTTAGTTTTACGTCTAAATGCTTCAGAATACTGCAAACTACCTCAGACTGTGTATCTTCACCAGTGTGTGGCTTTTAAAATGAGTTTTGCTGAGACATTAACCACCAGAAAAAACAAAGGTCACAAACATGAGCGACAGTGAACACTGTGAAAATGTAATGGTCTTAGACGTTAAGATAAGAGCTGACTGTATTGCTCCCCTGGCTTTTCTCTCACTCTCTGACTGGTGAATTTTACTGTCCGTCATTAAAACAGTCAATATCTTCGTACTTGTGGCACCACCTTTATCCCACCTCTACCTGCGTCACTGAGCCAGCTGAAGGCAGGAGAGGAAACCGTACTTATTATTTTTTCAAGATACTGTTCAGGTCAGGATGTAGTATTCTTGTATACATGTGTGCACATAGTTTTATGTTGTTTATGTGCATGTGTGCGCTTTTTTTTTTAAACAAGATTTTTACAACCCTATTTGTCAATAACTTTCTACATGAGCCAATCCATCCTTTACTGCTCTAATGTTCCTTTTATGGTTCATGTACCATCATGTAATCCCCATAGAAACATAAAGGAGCTGTAACTGTCCATTGGATTTCAAGCATTTTAACAGCGGTCGTACAGTGTGTTTGTGCAGCTGTTAAACTCGATTCAACTCCATTTTCATTATCCTCTTACACTAGCACGTCTTAGTTGGCAAATCTGTCTCAGTTTTACGTTGCAATTCAACAACCAACAGCACTTGTTTTGTTCTGACAGAGCCGTTGAAGCTGCTATCCATTATCAGTCGTCTGTATCATTTCCCATGTTGTGTAAGTTGCTGTGTCAACACCAAGCAGAAAGTCATTCAGAGAACAAGAAGCACAGAGAAACTCCAGTGAAGCAGAGTCAAAGAACACGTAGAGAGAAACAAACTAAAGAGTTACCACACAGGTAAACAGACAAGTCTGACCACATGTGGCCACCAAGCACCGCCTGGACAAACACTAAACACAGGGGAGAGAGAGGGGCACGGCCACTAACATGACAGCTGGATTTTTTTTTTTTTGTTTGTTTTATCAGCACAGATGATACAGGTAAACACTGTCAGATTGGAAAAGGAAACTGAATCTTTATCAGACCTGGTGAGACCAATGGCACCACAAAAAGCCTGTGCTGCTGTGATTGGTAACAAAAAGAAGTTAAGACATGTTGGGGTTTGTCAGTTGTTGTTTGTCATGAAACATCTGAGCTCTGGGGCCTTTGTAGACCACACACACACACACACACACACACACCCGAGCTGAAGGATTGTTCGTATTGTCGTTAAACCAATCAGCAGGTCAGGTGGTGATGACGGGGAAAGACAGAGCAGAGAGAGAGAGAGAGATACTATCTGTCCAAAAACACCTCTGGCTATTCTAAAATGAATATCCTCATCATGGCTGTGACCTCCAGCCCCTGTTGTAAAGCACAGGGTAATTGAGGTTAACAGTTTAATTTGACCTTTGAAGCGTCTGTGTGGCTTCTGTTGGAACGTTTCCTGCTAAACTGTGAAAATAGAAGAAACTGCCACCTTTTGAATATTCTTATCTCCAGCTCCAGAAGGATTGTAATGTGAGGCAGTGTATTAACTCCTGCCACAGAGAGTGAACATCACACGGAGGGCAGATAAAATGTTTTAGAAAATTAAAAGACTCTGAACCGAGAGATACTATTGCCAAGTGTTATGATTACGCCCCGTCTCTCTCTCTCTTGCCCTCACATAAAACGACGCACAGTGTTAAAATTTGTCTCCATCTGTAAATATCCATATCATCCGATGTGTCACTTGTTGTGAGCCCACCCCCCCAATTCACATTTCTCCCTCCCAGGAGGACATCACTCTGCACATCCACCTTTGTGATTCTCTAGAGAGCAGTGGTACAGGAGCCTGGAGCGCTACAGCAAGCCACAACACTGCACACACACACTGCTGACACACTAATAAAAAAATAAAGAAACACCAGGCCATGAATGTATGACACAAAGAACACCTATGCACACACACACACACATGCACAGGCACCTTTCAGAGTCCAGGGACTTGAAAACATGCATGTCGATGAGTTTGGCTGCAGGCGCAGACACCTCCCTGTGAGTCAGTTCCTGCCGCCGGTCCCAGCGCTACACACCTAGCGCTTAGAAAGGTCAACGTGTAAAGCCAGCAGCAAAAAAACTAAATGAAGCTGTTCCTTGGGGTGACATCTGTCTTGAGGTTTGTGTATGTGCTGTGGTTTGGTGTGTGTGTGTGTGTGTGGGGAGCAGTATGTATGGTTGTTACTGGTAACGTGGTTGTGATAAGCAACAGTTAAGTTGATTAATTATGTTATAATAAGGAAGATGGTTTGTAATTTGAGTGTATCTGCATTGCTGGAGGAAATGATATGTCTGTAGGGAGTTACAGACTTATTAAAGCAGCCATGTATGTGTGACATGCACAGAGAGGTGAGGCTAACGAGCTAATAAAAGGACAAACCTTCAAAAACTACATGGATTTTCTTACCCAAAACATACATTTTAATGTGGCTGGAAAACAAACTATCTAAAAACACATTTTGACTTTCTTGTGATGCTGACAGGAAGTGTAAAAACGCCTTTTTTATCCTTCAATTTTCAGCATTTCCAGGTCATTTGTGCACAAATTGAAAAAAACACATCAAAACAAGTGGAAGGAAATGCAATTACTGTGATAACACACAGGCCTACAGTACGGGTTTGCTTGATATCAGACGGCGGTATCACAAACTGTGAAACTCTTCCCACCGTACACATGCCTCAAATAATTACACCAGTGTATGATGGTGGAGTAAATGCACACTAGAATCCAGCTGATGCTCTCATTTGAACTTCATATCTAATTATTTTCTGTGCATGAGAGATGATGTAGGTCAGAAACCAAATTATAGAAATCCATTATGGCTCAGCTAAGTGGAAAGTGTATTCATTTCCAGGATCATATAGCCACCTCCTTAATTAACCATACATTCTTTGTCCTTTACAAAACTTTCCCGTAGCATGGTCCTAAGGAAGGTTTGTGAGTCAGCTGGTTAAATATTCTGTGGTCTGCCATGAAATTCTGATGAGCAGAGGATGAATCTTAAAGTCTGTGGTGATCCCCCAACTTTTAATCTAGGTACAGGCAGTCAATGTACGTAGAGGACAATGTCAGTGACTTCCTGTTATTTCCTTTGGTGCCACCAGCAGGTTAAAGTTTTCACTGACCCAGTAAAATATCCCAGAAATTTCTATCCTGTCGTTTTGTTTCTTCCTTCCTTTGTTTGATGACATAAAGTGTCACAATCATTTTCATGAAACACAGAGACACCCAGCTGATGTATGGAGCAGTGAGGATGATGTACCTCAGTGAACTTTTTCATGGTGACCTGCACTTCCACCTTTTCACACCTGCAGTTTCTCCACCACTGTCACTCTCACACACTCTCTCCTCCCTTTCTTCCCCTTTGTTTATCTTGCTGTCCCTTTCTCTTCCTGTCTGTCATCCTATTTTTATCTCTCTTCTCTTTCTCTGTTTCCCTCTATTTATATCTCTCTCTTCCTCTCTCTGAATGAGGTGTGAAATCAAATTAATATCAAGGAGAATAGATCCCTGCAGCGTTTGGCAATCTGATAAGAAACTGCTCTTATTTTAGGATTTTAGGGAATTTTTTTTATGTTATGTTGGAATATGTTGGGACTATTTGCAACATTTCTCTGTCACATGATCTAAAACACTTTTAGCATCAGGTAAATGTACATACACATTACTTATGTCAAACAAATAAAAAAACCTACTTGTATGTGAAACTTTTATGATGATTTAAGAGCTATTAATCATCGTCGTCGTTTGGGAGATGAAACTCTAAAAAGAACTCAGTTGGCAGATTGAAGCTTTCTGTCCACCCACAGTGTCTGTGCATAATCCAACTATTATCTGGAAAAAAAAGGGGATGAAAGATGGTGTGAGTGTGTTTGCATGAGAGGAAGGGAGAGAACTGATAGCCTGAAGATAGAGTGCCTCCCACAGTTGGGTGCAGCAGCTATACAATCATTATGCATACAGTACAACTACAGTAGAGTGTCTGCATCACCATATTTATAAGTAAAACACTCTGAAGGACACTCACACTCTATATTACAGTTTAGACTGGTGAGAGCTGAGTTTCGTGGGGACAAATCTGTGAAATAGTCCTGACTTAATTTTTTACTGGGGACAGAGATTGTAGAGCTGGGGGAATTAGTAATTCCACACTAGAAGAGAAAAGCTAATTTTGGTGACTGACTGCTTTAAAAAGATTAGGTATGTGTCAAAAGAAAGTCAAGCCAAAGTGAAATATCATTCAAAACCACCTTGTCATCAGAAGGACTAAACTTTCTACTGGATTCATATTTTAATTCTGACTTATTTTCCACCTGCCTGGAAATCAGTTTAACTTTACTTGTGCAGTTTTAAAAGAATCGGGGGCGAAGGTGCCTCCGGTCTCAGTCAGTGAACTGCGTCTGCTGGGTCAGAGGAAGCAGACCTGAATGGCAGCATCAAAGCTCGAGGAACATCTCCTCCTCCAGAGGTTCATTTTACACTTAATCCATTTCTCTTTCTTGCTCGGATACTTGGCCTCTCCTCCTCTTTCCTTCCTCTTCCCCTTTCCTCCCTCTGTGTCTGCCTTAACTCTGCCTGTGTCCAACTCTCTCCTTAGTAATGTAATTTTCCTTTCTGTTTGTGTCTTCACTTTTCCTCTTGTCAGATGGTGAATCACATGCTGCAGTTTTGCTCCATTAATAGAGTCCTGTCACATAACCACTCACCTATGATCATCAAATCAGAATAATGAAGGTCATTAGTCATTTTTAACAATGCCTCTAAAAGATGCTTTCATTAAAAAACGGCATTACATGTATAGTTCACTTCTTTATCCCTCATCTTCTCACTGGCTCCTGCATACATCCCCTGAGATGGAGCAGAAGTCCGTGAATCTACAAACGGTGGTATAGCACATTACCCAAATTCCCGATGCCTAATGGTGTGTCAACATGGATAGGCTATTAACGTATAATGATGTGCTTTGCGATAACGAGTGGATTATTTGGTTTACTATGCCATGAGTGGCTGCACGGAAATAACACGGGGGGGAGAAGAGAGGAGGCTAATTCGGTCCTAATTCGCTGCCCGAGGCGATCTTATCCGTTTTGTTCTTGTATGTATGAAGTGCCTCTCCTCTCCTGTGAGTGCAATATGGTGAAAAGCTATTTTAGACCCTGTGGATGCGGCACGAGCATCACATCCTTTCCGATTTCCTCAGCACACATCAGATAGTGGACAGGATATTTCTTTCTGCTTAATTTTGCTGAACACGACATGTATCAGCAAGTCACTTCCTCTATTCTTTTGTCCTGTTATGTGCTGCACGTTCATCCATAAATTGAAATAAAACACTGTGGTATACATTCCTTCAGTTTAGGCTTTAAATCTTCATTCTGCAGCACTCTAACCTCACCGTGACTCTTCATGAGCACTCATCTTCTGAGGTTAATTGCAGTGGGGTGTATATTTACGCCCGAGTCTTTCAAGGTTCTTGTGACATTTAAAGTCATGCCAAAATAAAAAACAAAAATGAGGTGGTTTTAGTGGCATTTTCTGGTCTGACATCAGACAGTCATGTTGTGGAAATGTTTCTGACTGGGAATTAAATATAGTATATATATAAATAACTTAAAGAGTTGTGCATTACATTTGTTAAAAACCTGTTTACTTGTCTTCTCAAAAATGTGATTTCTCTAAATGCGATTCACATTTCTTGCTCAGCGTGCTACTTCAGGAGTGGGAATTTTTGGGAATCTTACAACTCCATTTGGTTTTGCTTGTTGGGGTCATGATTCGATTCAGAAAAGTATAGAAGGGGCACTATTTTCAGTTTCTTACTCCAGTGCATCACTTGCTAAATCACTCTCTTGTGTTTTTCTTCCACTGAACTGCATTATCAAATCTAATTTTCAGTTAAGCTAAATGGCCTTAATGAACTACATTGTTTGAGCAAACAGAAAAAACAGAAAAATAAGTTGCAATATTCCCTTTTTTTTGTAAAGATTAACTGCAATGTTAGTGTCTGGGTGATAGTTAATCTAATTCATCTCCCTCCAGTGAAGCTAATTATAGAAAAAATAGATCCTAGGAATCAGAATTTGTAAATTCTTACATGAATTGAATTCAGTGATTTTGTAATGTTGCGTGTGTGAGTGAGACAGTAATACTAAGGTTTGTAGGACGTAAAAAAAAATATGCAACAATGACTTCACACTCTGCGTCAGAGTTGGAGACAGCTATTGTAGTAATCGCTCTCCTTCAGGCTACTCCTGATTTGAGAGATGCAGTGATGATGTAAAGATGCAATGGTGCACGAGAATGAAAAAGATGCAAATTCTGCACAACCCTCTGCTGCTGCTCATCTGTGCAGCTCTGAATTTCCTGTCTGCATGGGCAGATAGGTACTCGACTATGTGGAGCTCGTTTGGTTGGGATGGTTCGAAACAAACTGAGGTGATTTTAATAAGGTAGGCTGTTGTTTCATCAGTGAGGCCTACAGAGGTCTAAACATACAGTAATATACTACTTTGGGTTTTTTGTGACAAACTTAAATCAGCAGGAACATCTCCACTCAAAATGTTTTCATGTATCCAGTGAAACACTGCATCTCTACATCTGCTCAGTGGATTGGTTCCATATGTTCTTCAGATGCTGAATCCTAATAACTTTGTTTATCCCCTGACTTTTCCTCCAGTGCCACCATCAGGTTGACATTTGTGGTTTTGTGTAAAATGTCTAGACAGCTCTTGGATGGATTGACATTAAATTTGGTGCAGACTTCCCTGCCCCCCTCAGGATGGACTATAATAAACTAGTCTTTGTTATAGCACAGCTGCTTCTTTGTTTCATATTTACATTCAACAAATCTGAATGTGTCGCTGTCATCTTTGTTTTACTCTAAACAGAAATCCCACAGGAAACTGAACTTTGTTTAAATCCATGACATCTGACTCTTAAAACCTTTAAAAGTCATCTTTGAGTCCCGTCGTCTTTTTAAAAATGCACTTTGTTTGTAAAGGTGTCTGTGTTTGTGTTCACCAAGCCATCGTGCAATTCACTGACCTTTGTTTCTCGAGATAAAATCCATTTGAAAATATAGACGTTTTCATTTACAACCACAGTATACATCACATGACATACTGAGGTATGAAAATTGATTTTTGATCGTTCTATAATTACTTTAAAATTCATTCACAGTGAAAGAGAGAAAACGATTCCCAATCTTAAATTCCAGCAGAGGCAATTCCCTGTCACTCATTTAGCAGAAATTAGCATTGAGGAATTGATCCACTGTTAAGGTGGGGAGCATATGAATTGATTGTGGGCTTTCACAGCATCAGGGATACTTCACCAGAGGCTGTAGACCAACAAACAGAAGAAATTACATTACAATGTTGCTCCAAGCAGCAAAGCAGTGATCAGGCTTCAGTTCAGCTTTTCACCGTGAAAGGAGGGAGATGCAGCAACAACATCACAACCTACTGATGTCAGAGCAAGGCCTCAAAAATATGTCAAAATATAACCACAAAAAGTGGTGGCAGAGGTTTGCATTCAGCATCATCTATCGCCCCTGCAGGATACACTTTTTAATGTCAAACTTTCTGTCTGAAACTTTTTCTGTCAGTATGTACAGTAGTCTGGTGCAGCTATCAGCTGGGCCGACTGTCCTCTTCTTACCCTTTCTAAATGGCAGTGTGACGAGAGCTGTTACTCCAGGACTAATGACTCAGCATCACGCAATCATCTGTGTTCATTTAAGGTCTCCATGTTACCCTCCCCTCTTTCCCCCCTCGTCTTTTTTTCCTCCTCGCTTCTCCATTCTTCCTCCCTCCTCCTCATCCCTCTCACTCCACCTCCACCTTTCCACCTCCTTACTTATGCCTCGGTTTCTTTTCTAGTCTCTTCTGTCTGTTCCCCTTATTTTCACGTCTCCTACTCGCTCTTTATGTCCCTCTCCCCTCTCCTCCTCCTCCCTGTGCTATGAGTAAAGCATGCCAGTCAAAGCCTAGTAGGCAGAACTGTCACTACTGTTCATGGTAACCTTTCAGTGATGTAGACATGCAATAGTTAAGCCAGCAGCAGCGCCTAGCTAATGTTAATTCTCAACTGCCTGTTCCCCCTCCAACCCTTCCTCCTATTCTCTCTTTCCATCCGTTATTCCAGTGTCTCTCCATTTTTGTCTCACTTTCTTTTTTTTCTTTTTTCCAGTCCCTCCTCACTAATTTCATCCTACATTTTCCTCCCCACTCCCTTTCTCCGTCTGCTTCTTTCTGAGCCACTGAATTACTGAATTAACCCTCCATATTATTCTGCTTTTCTCTCTCTCTCCTTACCTTCCATTGCATCTATATAAGTGTACAAGTGATATTCACACTAACATGGAAAAGGAAAGATGAGAGTAATGGAGAGAGGAGTCACTAAATGTCCTTTGCTGTAAAGAGTTAGTGCCATGCAGGTGGTTCTGGTAATGAACCAGTAAACAGGAACATGACCTGTTATAATTGCTCTCCTCAATCACCTCAACCTCTTACAACTGGACCAGAAGCAGATGGGTCTCATAGCTCTGCTAAAATAAGAAATGTGTAATACAGACTAACCACTGACCCTTTGCAAAAACTCTTGATTATTCTTACTGCAGTTTTGGAGAAGAAGGAAACTCCAATCATCTCTATCTGTCTATTCTGCAGTTATTTATTATCATATTAATTATTTATGATATAATAATATATGTTTTTTCAGTAATTATCAGATCAATTATCATTACTAACATGTTCAGGTGCATTAAGTAATTTCATCAGTTGCAATACATGCTATACAGTGTTATAGTTTCATGGTGTGGATTGAGAGCAGTACATAGTGCAGAAATGAATTCAGACATTCGTAAAATGCCAGATACTGAATGTAGTGCACAAGGTTGCAAATAGGATGCAACTATAGACACAGGTATTTGGGCAGAGGTGTAGCTCACATTTCATACCAACAGCAGACAGCGGTGATTCTGTCTGGCAGAATCAGTATTTTTGCAAGTTATTTAAAAGTTACTGGCTTAGTTTTAGATGAATTTAATGGGTCCAGTGTCATAATATGTCAGAGTACATTACACTATCGGGTTGCAGCCCTTCGTAAGTCTGTAGGTTCTTCAGGCAAGGTTAGCTCGGTCCCTCTGTGTGTGTTCTGCATCAGCGGGTGGCTCAGCCACAAAACACCCGCTGGAACCTTTTCACTTGTCATTGTCAGTCTAAATCACAAGTTAGCCAGACAGACAACCATCCTGAGAGCCGTGTCACAACACATCTGCTCCTCATACTAAATGTCTGTTTAGAAGCTCTGATATGAAGAAATGCCCGTCTTTTTATCAAGACAGCCAAAAGATAGTGCAGCAGGAGGGAGCAGATTTCTCTGGCACCGACACAGATCTTGCAATTGTCATTTGGAGCTGATGGTGAGATAATGGAACATCTGTTTGCCACTGGGGTACGATGTGTTTCAGCAGGTCAGTAAAGGATCACTGCTCCTTCATTTGTTTTTAAGATGTCCCATAAGATTACAACTGTTGGATGAATAAAGAAATTCAACTCCATGCTGAAGCTTAGGAAAACTGTACAAGAATCATGTGATATATAATGAAAATAATCTCATTCTTATTATTCTTATTATCTAGACAGAAAATAAAACCCAATTATCATTATTGATTCCTTTGAGCAGTTTACTTTCGTTTTGTAAAACAAATAAATCTCACACATTTTCTGCAAGAAAATATCTTGTGACTAGCCTGAGCTCGGGAAGTATAAATGGATTTTAATGTTTCCATATCCTAAAGACTGAATCCTGAAATAGGGCAGAGACGATGTTCAAAGAAACAAGTGTCACGCCAATTTATCCTTTATCTGTGTGTGTGATCTGTCTTTGCCATCAGGCTGTTCATACGTGGTCATCTTTGATCACAGACTCAGAGTTGTTAAATCACTGATAAGATTAAAACCGTCCTAAAATGCAAGTGTGAGTGTGTGTTTGATCATTCTTTTTTCATTATCATTTTCATTATATGGACAATAAAAGTTAATTTACCATTTACCTCACAAATAAAAAATGTAAATAGAAAAGGAATGCCTGTTATATTACAAAAACTACTGCAGAGATCATTTCTTTTATTAGAAAACAACATATACATATATAACTCAGAGTGTCCATAGCTACTGATCCAGACCCTGTTTAATGTTTAGTTTCATATGGTCGAGGATTGCAAAGATTTCTGTATTTTTCTTTTTGTAAACAAAAACACAATTTGCAGAGCAACATTTGGACAAAGACAAAGGCACAGTACGGTCATTTGTTCCTCCTTTTGGACCGATAATCCACACTTCCTGGCGACTACTCATTCATTCCTAGGAGCTGACAACAGCTTAGTCCACGCCATAACTAGAGCTCTGCACAGCTATTGACCCCTGCTTTCATATAATGAACACTTATCACATTGGAAAAGATCAATACAGTGTTCAACACCCACATATAGATCTCTAATTGGCAGGACTGATTGACATTAAGAGTGGGACTATTTTTACAGACATGTTTTTGCACATGATTCATCAGCATCAGCATAATACTATGATGAAATATTATGTGTGCTCTTCATTGCAAAGGGAAACCAAGCCAACTTGTGGCTGTTAGAATATCTAAGACACCATGTAGCACCACCATAAAAGTTTTTATGTATCTTTCTTTCTTGACCACTTGTTCAGAGTTTGGGGTGGATTGATCTGTTGATGGATGGCGGTGATTGTATGTTTCTGTCTTAATAGACATCCTAACATAGTCATCAGTCATGCATCTGTCCACAGTCTACACACTCTAATTGTCACATATGCTGACAGAGGCAAGCTGTCACACTAAGGACAGTGATTTTCCTCTGCAAAGCTGTGTGGACCAGTGGGCCTACAATCTGCTGACCTAAATGCAAAGGTGGTAATCTGTAGCAATCTGTCTGTACATGTATGTATATCTGTCTCTATCAAACACTAGACTTCTATTTACTGACTGATGTCGAGTGCAAAAAAAGCTTTTGTATTAGTAAATAGCAATTCAGGCTGTATAAGGAAGTGAAATAATCTGTTACCAGCAACAACAAAAGAGACTGTAGCCAGTCACGAACCACTTTCAACTGCTGCTGGTGTTTTTCTTTTCTATCGATTCTATCAAACTGAAGTCTTTTCTTCATAAGGCCACGAGTCCACCACCTCTATCAGACATGAATTCCAACTAACTTGCAGCTGTCAGCAAGTCGTACACTTGAACTCTACACTGCCGACAAACACTTGTTCATCAGCGCTGAAGAGAGTCTAACAGTGAAGGACACGTACACCAAACAAGAACCTGGAAACGTGGTACTGAATCGAAGCACGGCGAGAGAAAGAATACGAGGTGAGTCTATTCACACAGGAGTTACACATGAAAACAGGTTAAAGACTCTGTTCATCAGTTAGAAAAACATCAACTGAAGCAAAGCCATGTCTTTTAAACATTTATCAACCATCACTTTTACAATTTGTGTTTGTGTTTCCTCTATAACTCTGAGGCTACATCACAAAATGGAAATGCCCCAATCACCAATCATAAAGCCACACCTCAGGTAAAGCAGCTCTGGGCCTGCAACACACAACAATAGCTTGATGATGTGTGAAGCCCACATCAATGTAGTCTTGGCATATTGTGTTTACATAACCCTGGGTTATTGTTACAGGACATACACTGACCCTGTTACTATTTAACCAGGTCTACCAGGAAACCCTGGTCGTCCTGAGCTGGAGCTGTCCACTTCACTGTAGTGCTGAAACTTATGCACAAGTAGGAGCCTGTTTTCCTGCAGTCAATTTGGATGTGCAGTTAAATGTACAGCTTCCTTAAATCCAAGTGATTTATTTATGTATGAATATGAATTATGTATAGTCAGTAATGAAGAATTTTAGTTTTTGAAGTAGCTACTGTCTAAAAGAAGATGTCAGGATGCAGCATAAAGTTTGAGCAGGTTAACTCAGAAACTACAGTATATGTAAGTATCTTTTTTCTCTGTGTTAAAAACATGAAATATTTAGGTTTGTATGCATTCACTGATTGATCACTATGTAAACATTTCTTTAAATTCTTTAAATGCTACTCTGCAAATGAATTTAAATGTGAAAAGTAGAGACCAAGAAGTTTCATATCCCTCAGTGATGGATGTGATACATACAAGGCTTTTGCTCAGTCTTAATTTACTATTATTTCCTTGAGTGGGTGTCCATTATGAGGCCAATGACTGGTGGATTGGCACCAATCATCCATGTGGCAATCCATTCATTCGTCGCCATAGAAACGGCAAGGGTGAATAGGGGATAAGTAGGGGAGCATGGAGAGACTGCTGACACCTGCTCTCCTTCATTTCCTATCACCACACACATATGCACTGTAAAAAATCCTCACAAACATATATAGATTATGTAACTGTGCACACACACGGAAACACACACATGCAGACAATCAGAGAGCACATTCAAAGCTTTGTCAGGACTGCGTTTCTTAAAGCAACATGAAATGTCAGCATGTTATGTTTGAGTTTGAGAAAGTGTGTTCGTTTTTATTCTCATGCAGCTCATTAACCCAAAAAAACCATGTATTAGGCAGTCAAAGGAAATTAATGTTTGTATTGTTCCTACAAAGTCTTTAAAAATGAAGTTATCTGCATGATACTGATAAACCATGGAGCATTATAGCAGTCAAAAATACAAAGAATAAGTCCACACTGACCTCTGTGACCCATGTTGTTATCACTGGATGTACACAGTGTCCTACAGAAACTATATCAACGTCTTTCCTGTTAACACTGGGTTGATAACAAGAGCTGAAGTTACCGTGTCACATTTGCTCCACTAGTTTCTGTATAACACAATATCTCACTGAGCATCTGTCTTTCAAATTGGCATCCACTACATCACCTGCTATTTTAAACAACAATTACATTTCCCAAGGCTGGATTATTAGTTATTTGTGTTAGCAAATGTCAATGGGATTGTGAATGAGGTTTTATTACTTCTGGAAAAGGCTCCTGGAAGTTCCTGTTTCACTTCAGCTCTCTATGAACAGATGCCAGTGGCTTCCTGCGCTGTCAGTGGCCTACAAACAGCTCCTTTAGCATGATGATGCTGTGCTACGATTTTTTTTCCGCCACACTCCAGAGCTCCTTCTCATGGTTCTCACTGATGCTTCCTAAGAGATGAAAACTTCTGGTTTCAGCTTGACTGATTTAGAGCTTAAGTCTGAGGTGCAGAGGGTGAACAGGGTGAACAGAGTGTGTGCTGAAAGTAAAGCAGACGATACCCAGGAATGATGATAGTGCAGTCTCCCGGAACAATGTTGTCCTACTCTTCAACAACATGTCAGACACACTGTTGCCCGTCTGTTAAATAATGAATAATGCAGGACAGCGTGGTAAGTCAACCCTCCGTGGACCTACAGGTGAAGCTCATTCTCAGGCAGGAGTAGGAGGGTGAAAAAGCAAAAGCAAAAGCAAACACGCACTGGAACATCAGGTGGATCGAGTTGTGATGCGATCCACCAGGGGAGACAGGAACTGTATTCACCTGATTACATTCAGCAGGCAGCAACATTTGCATAATAACATATCACAGAAAAATGTTTAAACTCAATGTCACCTCAGCATACACGTCACCTTTTAAATTGTCTAATGGAGCAATGCGGCAAGAAAAAATAAAAAAGAAAAGCTCTGAGTTCTCCCTAGAGGAGTTAGTGGTGTGTAGAAGGTGTGTGATTGGATCATTACACGGCCAATTATACTGAACTAACCTACACCCGACATCTGAGCAGCAGCAACTCCTGGTCCTGCTTGGATAACAAGGCAAGAAAGATAGGTGTGAGGGCACTGCACAGGAATACATGAAAAAGCTAAAAATGTTAAGCTTCATATTTTAGCATATATGGGTTTCCCAGGAACGCCATTTTGAAAAGAGCATCCCGTATGTAAGCAAATGCATTCAGTGATTTGTAAGCATACAGGCTCTCTTTAGTAAACACTGATTTCTAATGTGCACAGGAAGGAACGTCTGTTGTTTTGCAGCAGAACGTCAAATGTCCTGAATGTTAAAAATGCCCAGATTTGTTGGATGCTTTCATTTCTAACCATGTGCACATGCATTTTTAGCAGGTACCAAACCCCGGACACGCTGATGCCAACATTCATTTCATCCTCTGAACTGTACAGTACAGAACATCTGAGCTGTAGAAGATTAGATTCGAAGGAGCCACATGTAAGACATGTTCCAGCTCTACATGAAACAACCTCCCAATGTCTCCTTCAAGCACGTCCTTGAAATGTCAAATATAAATGGCAGCAGAGGAAGATTTGGATGAGGAAATGATAAAGTACATTTCCCTCAGTCAAATATCAGAACACAGGAATAAAATGTGTAGAGCAAAAAAAAAATGTAGAAAGTATGAACTCTGCAATCTTTGAAATTGCAAAATTAAACTACATAAGTTACACTACATAAATATTAATACATTCAGCTGCAGTTATTGCACTAATGTAGGATGCAGTCCATGAACATTAAGAGATACAGATCCTTAAAGGCCTGATGAAGCTCCTGAATCCCATTTATCACTTTGAATTCTGTTACTGTTGATATTGTCTGACACTGTTTTTCTTTGATCTTGTTTATAGACAAATACACATTATACACACGTTTCAATCCTGGCCTGTGTCATAACTACAACAAAAAATGAAGCACAATACACAGCGAGAACAGACTACAGTAGCATTTGTTTTAATTGATATTTGAACATTAGTTCTTCAAAGTATCATTGTTCTAAAAAGACATTTCAAACTTCCTCTGCTCTCCTAATTAGCATCTTGCTTGAACGCGTGTCTGGATTGTGTGGATTGTATACAGTGCTACTGATTGGAGCAGTCATGGGACCATGAAAGCCTACAGACTTTAAGCTGCAAAACAACATAAAGGATTTGATGGAGTAAACCAAATTCAAATTAACCCCTAGAAACCTCATCTGAGGACGCATAATCGTGGATTCTATAAAACTTAATGAGGCCTGTTTGAGCAGCTGCTGCAGCAGTCGCAGCAGCCCACAGGAGCTGGAGGAGCACACCAGCTCTGAGACCGACTGAAGCTGCTCTCCCTCTATCGGGCTGCTGCTCTGCCCCAGAACTCTTTCAATCCAAACATCAGCTTTAACTGTCTCCTTCAATCTAGCAGCCTATATTTCACTCTGATGTCAGCCTCTTCACTCAGTCTGGATACTCCTGACTGCAGCCTTAACTGGGACTTCACCTCAGACTGCTTCAGCCCGTCTATATGCTTCAGTGCTCTTCAGTCCAACACCTTTCTCTAATGTTCATGTACCTGCAGCTGCAGCTTCCTCTGCAGTATTCTTTATGAAATGTTAATTAATGATCCCCAAAAGCCCAGCCTCACAGTTTTAGGCCCACCTCACTGAAGTGACCGATGCCTATGACCCCTGCCCTCAGAGTGGTCCACATGGACGTGGTCAAAGACCAACCGAGCAAACAGCTCACGGCTCTGTTGCCTAGCAACACATCAGTGAATATTTCATTTATCACAGCAGGGATTTGCATTTAAACCGTTGTGTGAATTGAGCTGATTTACTTTTCTTCGCTTTCTTGCTTTTCAATTTTTTTTTTTTTTTTACAGTAAATTAAACCAAAAAACCTTTTTCACCTTTGAGTCAATTTAATGAAATCATAGAGTGAATATTTCTGATGATTACCTCAAATTACAACAAAAGTTGCTGTAAAGCTGCACAGGAGACAAAAAGGAAAAAGAGAGGAGTAAATGAAATGATAACCTCCACTCTCTCTGTCTCTCTCTTTTCTTTCCTCTGTGGTGGCAACGTCAGACAGCCCTGTGTCGAGGGTGCAGGTGGCGGCGGATGCAGATTCTCTGAAAGCCATTAAGTCTAAATATCAGTCCTGAATCGTGCATCACATTCTGTCTGCCTCAATTACGTTGACTAAGGGTAACAACCCATAAAAACGGTTTTGGGAGTGGGAGTTGCAACCCACAGAAAGGACACATCTGCCTATTCCGCAGCAACGTTGGCTGATATAATGAAGATGCATGCCATAAAATCCCACCATTGTTTAAGCATGTGACAGATCTCTTAGCTCAGATGTAATGATGGTCTGAGGTTTCATTTCTCAAGCAGAGAGCCTTTATTACAAATACATGAGATTCAACACAAACCATTTGAGTGGAACATCCTAGTTACAGCTCCGACCACAGAGTCCTCTCTCAGTCCAGCGAGCTCGTCCCTCCTATGATTCATAGTTTCTGCAGCTTCGGCAGCTACAAGCCAATCAAAGTCAGTCATCCAGCATCCAGAGCCCCCCCACCGCCACTCTGCTCTGCTCTGACATTGTACGAAACAACAGATTGATGTGGAACATTACTACAGGTGTACGAGCAGGAAAACTGTCCTCTGCTATAAATTATGGTATAACCAGAGGCTGTTATTGATATTCCTATAACACATTCCATGAGCCCTCTGGACAAAAGGAACAGCATTTTGTTTAGATTTTTAATGGGAGGTCGATAATTCCTCTGGTGTGTTCAGTCAAAACTGATAGAGATCAATAGACTGACATTGAAATGCATCCTTTCTGAGAGAAATACTATATTTCAAGGGTATTTATATTTGATTTATTCCTCTATTTTAATTCTAATAAGCAAATGTGACTGAATTATGTGAGAAAGATGAGCAGCAGAGGTTGTTGTTTATCCCTATGCTATCCTTAAGCTAGTTTTCTGAACAGTTTATAAACCCCTCTCACCCTTTAGGCTTTTACCCTCAGGGCGCTGTAGACAAGTAAGAGCCATCAGAAATGTGTACATCAAGTTCTGGTGGGTAAATCTGATCAGGATGCTGCATGCATGGTTTTCTCTGAATTCCACACAATCAAGCCTTTCTCCCTGAGTGTGCTGTGACACCAAAGAAAGATTTCACCCTGTTCACCCTCCGTACCTCAGACAGACAAAACAGTAAGATACAAGAACAATTGAGTCCATTCTTTGTTACTATGAGGGACTTCTGCAGACTTTATAATCCGTCATTAGTCAAAATATTGATTTCAGTCTCACAATTTTCAGTCCTGCAGCAACATAGTAAATATGTGAATTAAATTTACCTCAATGACCTTCTCAATCATAGATTAGATTATGGCATAAAGCATATATGAGGACTGCAATGTATCTGTGCTGGAGTGTGTGTGTGTGTGTCTGTCTGTCAAAAGCTGTATATGTTAGCAGACTGTCAACAACATACAGAACATTCCTCTGAACTGCCACACAGCGTTGTACCTACAACACTTGGTTGTTACTTGTCAGATTTACACTGAATGCAGCAGGGAAGATGTTGATGCAGCAGTTTCAGGGAAAAACCTTTTGAAGACGTACGAGTCACAGAACACATTTTTATACCGATAAAATACAGCACTGCCACAGAACGAGGAGGAAAGTGAACAAATGAATAAAGGACTGAAATACAACAGTCACTAAAGTAATAACACATGGTTGACAGACATTGTTCTTGGAATAAGCAGCTCCTACAAACAACTAACTCTGACATGATCTGAAGGTAAAACCCACAGTGGTATCCTCTTTCTCTCTGATTTTATTTTCCATGCTTAAGGTTTTTTTCACTCACATTATTTACTTGTGAAGAGTAAAATTACACGTCCAGGAATTTAGAGATCTCATTAGATGTACATTGTGGAGGTTAAGTGTGTTTGGGCTGTACTTTGGCTGCATAACCTGATGGAAAAGCAGCGCTCAGCCTGCTGCTGTAAGAGTGCAAAGCTTTTTCCATTGCAAATATAGGCCTCGCTCTGAGCAATATTGACCTTGCACTTTTGGTGTGAAAGCCCTGTTACTTGTTACTAGACGATGTCTATGTGTTCGAGTGGTAAAGCAGCATTTATTCCAAGACTTACAATGATAAAGCCAGCACCTATTGCTAATGTAATAATACTTAGATCTCAAACACTGGCAAGTTGCTGTAGTATAAAAGGACGGACATAATCCAAATCCTGTTATACACCTAAGCATCTACACCACATTTGACTGATGATGCTTTCTGCGTTTCAGAAGTTGGGGAGATGTTTATTTTTTTTCATCTGTGGCAGTGAAACGACAATATCTGAATCCATGCAAACATTCACAACTGATCCAAATTCTGTTTGTCTCCGAGCAGAGTCGAGTGTGAGGTGGCGATGAATAAACAAATATGGAAATCTAATTTAATCACCATGTCAGTGCCTCATTTATTCATTCATAAGCTCTTTCATTAGTGTGTAAATAAAAACATAGTAGTGACAAAGATGTGGCCACATACTGAACCTGATTAAAAAGGTCTCAAATATTTTTAGCCACATTTCCGATGAGTCTGCCACTTAAGTTGAGACTGAAATATGTCAACAGCCGTGTTATGGATGGTCAGACATTCATGGTCCCCAGAGCAGAGTTTCCCACAAGTGCAAACAGTGTCCAGCTCGAAGTAGCAGTTTATTCTCACAGATATTTCCTGTCCTGTTTGAAACCAAGGTTACTGTGAAAAGCCAGCAACAACAACCAGCTCATGCAAAACAACACACTGCCTCGTCTCTCGTCTTTTAATTGACTTAAGTTCAGAGGTTTAAAAGCGACATCTTTGCCAACTGTCACTGTGACTGCCTGCAGCTCCAGCAGAGGACGCACAGAAAAGCTGACAGTCATTGTATTTACAGCTGGAACAAAGGAGGAAGTCAGGCATCAGGACGAGGTTTGGGTTCGTTGTTTTTTTCGTGACATGACTCGACAATTATTGGATCGCCATGAAAATTGGTGCCGATCTTCATGATCCTTCAGGAGGACTTTCAGTAATCATCGGGTCAAACTGTCTGATCTGACTTCAGCTTCTGCACTGATGGCTTTATCTTCAGATTTACTTTTTGTTCATTGCTAAGAGCAAACGTTAGCATTTGAATGTTTGAACTACAACTGTACACATGCTAACGTCACAGCTATCATCATTGGCATCTGTGCCTATAAATGCAGCAAAATCTGATTTATACCTGAGTGGGATGAGGGGTAAAGGCAATGTATTCTTGGCAATATTTTAGACATGTTTGTCCTTGCATCAGTTTGACTCTTGGTGTAACATGAAAGAAGCAATGTGCCTGATGTACCTGTGGCTGGGATTGTTCCTTTTAAAACTGCAGGTTTGGCACTGCAGCTTTAAAGCCACAGGTGATGCACTTAATAATTACCCCCAGATTTACACAATGATACAGTGAATTTAATGTGACATACAGGAGTCACGGCTGTCGTCAGTCATGGAAAACAAGCATTTCTTTCTTAACTGACCTTTTACCTGGTACATCGAGAATGACATGTTGCATATTCATCTCCTGCACCTCGGTAACCTTCTGAAACCCCTGTCACTAATATCGATAATAAATCATGACAGGGGTCAAAACGATGCCTCGGCTCATTTACAAACATCAGTCATTTATATGTCTCTACACATCTCTACCAGTTTGACACGTCTCTGATATTTAGGCTGTGACAGTTATTTAATAGTAATTGGTTAAGGAAGAAACTTGAATTTACAGCCATCAAGAAGAAGGAGATGTATCAACTCACAACTGCCTTTTAGTTTAAACTCAGGACTGTTTACGTTTTTGGGGAAAAAAAAATTTGTGTTATGGCTGCCACTGTTCTTAAAGATGTCAACCCATTACAGGATAAACTGGCTTGGCAGGAACATTTTGGGCTTTGCTTTCCCTCTATACTCTCCGTCATCGACTTCTACATTTCTCCCTGACTGTGAGAAGAGTGAGAGAGGCAGGGAGGGAGGCCAGTATTTGTTTTACTTTGCTGCTGTGTTTCCAACACCCCCACCCCTAACCACCACCCCCACCCTTTTATTTATTTATTTATTTTTTAGAAATGCACCCTGGGTTCTTTTTGTGAATCACCCGGCAACAGACACATCACTTTGTCTCCATCTTTTCACTGCGAGCGGAAACGTCGCGCCGAGGCTCTTCTGGAGAGGCCTAGCAGCGTCCTACCTGACTGACTTACCAATGAAGAGCCAGAGACATTCTATGGGTCTGCAGTGTTACACATAACTGGTCCTGACAACAATCCCTCCCTCTCCGCACCACCCGCGAAGAAGGGAAGCTTTTTAGGTTGAAGAGACACAGAAAAGCTGCAGCATTGGGCTCTTGCTCCGTCTGTTTGTCAGTCTGTCTCAGACATTTCAGTCTTTATCTCTCTCACACATGCACAAACATACACATTGATTTCCATAAGCTCTCAAGTGCAAAGCCAACATACAACAATGTATGAAAAAAAGTTTCTTCTACATATTTGAGAAGCTTAAGTACACACTGCACTGACTGACAAGCTTTGAAATGGACTTGGAAAGTTAGTGCAGGACGATTCACGCATGTCCCACAGGTTCAGAAGTAACATGGTCCTCCAGCATGATGATACCACTGGACTGTAATGTTATGCAATGATGCTGATGAAGAGAAGCATTTTCCAGGTTTTGACCTTGCTTTGAGTGTCCTATGGATGCTAAAGGTCAATGTTGAAGCAGTAAAGTGCTCGCTGCCTCAAAGGGTAAAAACAAGCAAAAAACACTGCTTTCTTATCTTCTGTTTTTGCTTAATTATTTAGTTTCATTCATGTTATATTGGATATTAACTTATATTAGAGTGTAAATGCACACTGTGTGTTTGCTAAATGCTACAGGTATGTTTGAATTTTTAGCGGCAGTAGCGCTGGTCCATTACTTCCGTCCAGGCTGAAATATCTCAACATCCCTCAGGACGAATTTTAATCCCTCTGATGATTCCTCAACTTTTCACAGAGTGCAATCATCACATCTAAATGTAAATATGTCCAACACCCTCCTAACCAAATACTCGCAAAACTAGTGACATTCCCATCAGCATTTAATAATATTGTAAATGCAAACATGTTAATGGTTATTGGCTGTAAGTCCAGCCTCAGAGCAACACTACAGGGTGGCCATAGACTCCTAGTCTTGTATGTGTGTTAATCCACATGCAGTTCTTTCAGTTTAACAATAACAATATTCATTTTATACTGATTTAAATATATCCTGCTCCAACTGCAGTTTTCTAAGCAGCAGTGCATGTGGGATGTGCCTATTTATATTTGTATTATACAGATATACAGTGTGGGGCACACAGATTGTCGCCATGCATGCAAAGCCTCGTAGAGACACTCAAAGTGAGGGGCGACAGGTTTCTAAAAGGCTCAGTAAATACGCCTGCAATATAAAATGCATCTGTCATCATTATCGCTGTCATCATCATCTGCATCACCATTTTGTCTTTTCACATGAGCGGTAATCTGCTCCACAGTTTCAGAGCATCATTTTTGTCCCCTATGTCTGAGCAGTGAAACTGACAGGGGGCCAGCTGTCTGCCTGTGTGTTTGCCTGTACTCTACTCTCTATTACTACCACCTCCTTCTGTAATTACAAGCTCCACTGCACACAGGCTCACCATCAGGTGGGGCCAGGGCCACGAGCGCAAGCACCACCAGCCCTCATCGGTGTGGCATTTTGAATTCCCCCCGCGTGAGCGCTGCAGGCCAACAGGAGGCTTTTTGCACATCAGAGGTGCCACAGCCCGAAGGCCAATCAGCCAGTTGGGATTAGAGATGCTAAATTTTGTTTTGTATCATTAGAAGGTTAGCTCACCCCTCATTGGTTCACCATCTGGGCATTCTTTCATTCCCTCTCAGTAGCACTGTATCAGCACTGCACAGCCTACAGCGAGGCGGACGGAGACAAAAAGATGGAAGGGAAAGATTTGGGCAGAGGACCGTGGGGGGGAGGGGAAGACATGAAGCAAAAGGGAAGAAAATGGAAATGGCAGAAGGCAGGTATTTGTCAGGCACACTTCAGTATCTAATGCGTCCATAACAGTCACATAAGCCACTGCATATGACATTAAACTGAAGCTGCGGCGGCACCAAGTCACAATAAGGTTTCACCTGACAGTTTTCTGACCCCGCTAAAGTCTTCAAACACAGGAAAAATCAAACACACCGTCACAGTTTTCACCTGTCACACGTCTGTCATTCCCAAACACAGATGGAGATTTTTTTAAACATTACCACTGGTTTAATCCTCACTCATTGTCACAACTCAAAACTTTATCTGTTAAACCCTGCGAGAAGTCTAATCTCCCAGTGAGACCCTAATAATTTATCTCGATGTGGGAGTTAAAGTCTGCATTAAGACTGCTCATTTGGGATGTTCCACAAGGGTATTTCATTTTGGAAGACAGCGGGCTAAGAAGATTATAAGCACAGTTTTCAATTTATCTCACACACCCTGACTCCCTTTATTGGCTGGGACCCTCTTATCATGTTTTGCCAGGAGCTAGAGCAGCCACTGGCATCCTCCACTGTATCTGCTACTTTGGAGTGGCTGCATTTGAAGTAACATGACTTATTTTTACCACAAGTGTGGCCTTTTTTTTTGCTTCTCATTAATTACCCCAAATTTAGATGGATGGAAGTTTAAGAAATGATCTTAGTGTGCAGAAGTTTATGGCAACTTGATGGAATCTGGTCATCCTCTAAAAAAATAACTTGGAGCAAAGGCAAATGGTATCGAAATGTTAACTAACTCATACAAGTCTTTATTATGCATCAACTGGCCCTTGAGTGAGTCAGAAAGGGGGAGAGGGGGATAGACAGAGAAAGGAAGAGAGAGAGAGAGAGAGAGAGAGAGAGAGAGAGAGAAGTTGCTGCTAAAAAAAACTGCAGGAGTAAGGATATAAAACCTTGAGACAAGAGGATGCTCCTCTCTCAAACCCGCTGCCATCTCAGTAGTGGAAATGTTGGAGTTGGGGAGGGTCGACTTTGAGGTGACATTGACGCTATGTAGATGAGAGTGAGGATCCTGCGCTCCATGTTACGTCCCTGCTCGCTTCAGCTCAGACGGCGGCAGCTCCTTTCCCCGTCTTCTCTCCCCTCCTCTCTTTCAGCACCACTCCTTTAAGGACAGCACCTCGCTCTCAAAGACGCATTTGTCCACCATCCTCCCCCCTACAGGATCATATATTGGCTCGCTGTCGTCGGATGCAAAGTTTTCACGTTGGTTTTATTCCGTGAAAGTGCGAGGAAGTAACTTTTTGAAGGAAAAAAAGAACCGGATTTTCCAACCGGGGAAAAATCCAGCGAGGAAAAGGAATTTATTGTAAGTATTATTTAGTACAGGATGCATTTTATATGAAACAGAGAGCGATTTGTGTTTGTCTGTTAGTGAGCACCGTTGAGGAATTTGGCACAGTCCGTGCAGATGCGCTGAATTTGGCAATGTGCACGGATGTGCGCCCGCACTTCACCTGATGGCGACGCAGACTTATCTCATGAGGGTCATTGTCTTATTTGATCCTTCAGTCCCAAACCACGTTTTAAACTGTTAGATGTAAATGTGATGTGCTTGAGGAAAAACTGAAAACATTATTATTTGTTCACTGAGTATCAGTTTGTCTCGAGGTTGTGTCAAGTGAAATATTCACAACAGATTTAATATGACAGAAATCTTAGAGAGAGATGAAAAGATTTACTATAAAACCTCGTATTTCTTCTCACAATTACGCACGCGGGGTGATGAGGAGCGCTGAGAGCGCGCTCCATGTTTCCTCATCACATGTGAGCGGACGCTCATTTTGCATCTTTAAAAAAAAATAAATACTAATAAATACTGTACATTTTTAAATGCAGGACTTTGCTAAAATTGTGCTATAAAATAAACAGCGTGTCTAATTGCTTTTCAGGTGCTGGTAATTAATTAGAAAGTGAAATAAAATGTAACATTTTAACTCTGTCCTGTGGATATTTGATGAAAACGTCAGTTCAGGCTGTAAACTCCGGTGAGTTATGAGCCTCTCCAGGTGATTCATTACACATGATCGTCGCGTCTGACTCCTAAATATGTTTAATTGCTCCTCTCTTGTACCCGAGCAGTGGGAAGTGGGCGATTGAATTTAGAGCATAATGAATCAAGGACAAGAGCAGGCTCTAAATTTCTGCCTAACGTGCATTCACTCCAGACAATTAAAAGTGATTCTTATTGCATGAGAAGTCTTTATTTGATCCCGTGGGGTTCACGGATCGAGGGGCAGATTTTTTTTTCTCCTCTCTCTCTCTCCACCCCTGAAGAAATGTCATGCAATCAAAACGGACGCATAATAATTATGTAAAATTAATCTTAAAATATTAATATTTTTCCTTCCACAAACAACACATTATTCTCTTAATGGAGAATAATTCTACTTTCAATTAACTTAAATTCAGACACAGATTTTTTTTCCCCCCATATCTTAAACAAGTTGAATTACGCAAATGAATTGTGACATATTTTACACAAAGAGGTTTACATAGAGAATAAGTAAAATGAGGTTTATTTCCCAGTGTATTTTTTTTAACTCCATACGTGTTTATTTTTCTTTCCAGGGTCGCTGGATCTGCTGCTAAGGTGCCTCTGCCTCTGATCACTCTCACTGCCCCGATCACTCGTCTCCACTCGGCTGCTGTCTGGGAACTGGGTGCACAGGACGGAGAAGCTGCTGTCTGTCTGGACCGGTGCTGAAACCCCCCCTCCTCTCCACTGGTCAGGACTATAACCGACACGCACAGAGACCATGGCCACCAACGGGACCAAAGCCTCGGACGGACACGTCTTAACGGAGACGGTGAATGACGCGCCCACCACCACGCCAAACGACAAACCCAAAACCTTGGTGGTGAAAGTGCAGAAGAAAAAGGAGATACCCGAGAGAGAAACGTGGGGTGGGAAATTTGACTTTCTTCTCTCATGTGTCGGATACGCAATCGGACTCGGAAATGTCTGGAGATTTCCTTATTTATGTGGAAAAAACGGAGGAGGTAAATCAGGAATTCTTGGCAATTTTCCATATATCCACACACCAAAGGGAGCGCAGAGATCTCGACATCAAAACTTGCCAGTTTGCTCACGGAGTTTTTTTTTTTTTTTTTTTTTTTTTTTAAATTTAAATAAATCTAAAGTGTATTTGCCATGCACCATGCGTAATTGCGCACAAGCGAGAGCCTGCGCGGTGATCTGGGCGCAGCGTGAAACCAAATTACCAAATATCTCATCTGGATTATGTTGAATGTTGATAATTTATGGTTTGCCTTCACTGATACACCTTTACCTCTCACCTCTCATTCAGGGGCCTTCTTGATTCCCTACTTTTTGACCCTCATATTTGCTGGCATGCCTCTGTTCTTTCTGGAGACGGCTCTTGGTCAGTACACTTCTATTGGAGGGCTCGGAGTGTGGAAACTGGCCCCCATGTTCAAAGGTAAAAAGACGCTTAAGGCCCTAAAATGTGTTTGATGATTGTCATGTTAATTGGCTGCTTCCTGAAGGCCAGGTTGAATAACAGATATGGGGCTTTGTAATTACAACGCCAACTGAAAAAATAAATTTATTATTCTTATTGTTTTATTTCAGCACAATTTAATATAATGCCTGTACTCTCCCATTGTTTCAGGTGTGGGTCTGGCTGCTGCTGTTCTGTCCTTCTGGCTCAATATCTATTACATTGTAATCATTTCCTGGGCTCTTTACTATCTGTACAATTCCTTCACCTCTGTGAGTATTTGACATTTACATTTCCTCATAAAAACAATCAATGTGCCCTGAGTGTGATGGGGGCTCCATTAATAGTCTAGATTTACTAAGAAATAAAAAAGTGGAAGCACTGATTTTTTTTGTTTTTCTTTTGCCCAGGTTGTATTTTTACATAGTAACCCTTTTAGTTTATGTGGCAGGTTCTATTTGCCAGCACCTCTTATATAACAGTGCACAGCCCTTAACAGAGTATGACATTTATTACTTCCTTTCCCACATAATTAGCGCCTTACACAAGGTATTGATAAATGCATTTGGCGATGAGGCATTCACTCCTCTGAGAAAAGCATGAAATCTCAATGTCCCGAGTGAGTATCATGGTCTTGGCTGCTCGACAGCCACAGAGAATGGGACCCGGCGGTGGGAGAGTGGTCCAAGTAAAAAGAGCTGTCTGTGTGATTCTTTTTTTTCCCCTTTTTTTTCTTAATTTTCAGGAACTGCCATGGCAGACTTGTGGCAATCCCTGGAACACAGACCGCTGCTACACCAACTACAGCATCGCAGACACCAGAAACCTCACCAGCGCTGTGGTGGAGTTCTGGGAGTAAGAGTCTTTTTAGATCACAGGGATGCTGCTCTGCTGTGAGCAGATTTTAGCCACACAGAAAGGTCATCTCCCCTCCTGTGTATGATGAAGGGTCAGATCAGGATCAGAGTCTGATATGGCAAATGCCATATCTGACCCTCCATTAATGTCCATCTACCTCTTTACCACCAGCACAGAGGGAAATGTGCACATATAACAAATAGCCTAAGAAAAAAAAACATTTGAGGAGTGAAAAAAAAAAAAAAATGTGTGTAGACATGCGTGCATGCAAGCATGACTTCCCTTGACCGTAATGCCTTAAAAAAGCTTTAGGGGTGAGAAAAGAAAGGCTCTTTGTGAATATCCAGACGCGTGCGTGCGTATTTGTGCACGCACCCATGCGTGCTGCATGTGTGAGATCAAGGATGCATTTGTGCACTGAAGTAAGACCATTTTACTCCTTCCCTGCAGACGCAACATGCACCAGCTGACCGATGGTCTGGAGAAGCCTGGGGAGGTCAGGATCCCACTGGCTATCACACTCGCTATTGCATGGGTGCTCGTCTATTTCTGTATCTGGAAGGGGGTCAGCTGGACTGGCAAAGTAAGTGCAAGGAGAGGACAAAGACAGAAACAAAACAAAAACGGGAAAAACTCAAATCTGCCATGAACTGTATTTGCATCATTCCACTTCAACGAGACGTCAGAGTCACTGCTCAAGGTCACAGAACTGGCACAATGACACGTTGGATTATAATCAAATAAAGGGATTTCTGATTACATAACTTCACTTAACCCTTTATTTATCTAGTTTGTTTTAGTTTCCTATCAGTTTAGCATTAGCTAAAATTTAAGTTCAACGTAGAACCACTTCATGATGTAATGAGGTTTACCATCATAAAATATTTGAAAACTAAATGAAAACTTTTCAAGTTAAACATTACAGTGACATGTCATACATTATCAATGCTTCTACTACATTTTATATGCAACTTCCCTTTAATCCTACATACCAAGAGACAAAGCCCTAACCTTGGCTGCTGCAGTCCCATGCTTGGTCCAGTGAGCTACACAATCATAAAATCCTAATACTTGTAACTTATATCAGTGCTGGTTATTTTTCCGTGTGGTAAAACGAGTCAATGGCAGAATTTCCACTAGTTCGTTTCTTATTCTGTAGATTTTATCATGAATGATCTGAAATGTGTTGACTTTGATAGCACAGTGTGAAATTAGTTCATATAAGGAGGGAAATGGAGCACTGGGAGTGTGCTGAACCCAACCATTCTGGGGTCATCTAGCCTCTGGGGAGTGGCAGACTAGGTCACTGTGCTGTGCTGTGCTGATGCCACAGTAACACTGCTGAGTGTTGAGTTGAACAACTTTGCAGTTTTCACTTTTCCTCTACAGTTCTGCTGCCTCGCACGACAAATATTCTGAGTGCAATACTACTTGATATCTGTGTGATTTTATGGCTTTGTCACTTTGTGCCCCACAGGTGGTTTACTTCTCAGCCACATACCCCTACTTCATGCTGTTCATCCTGTTCTGTCGTGGCATCACTCTACCCGGTGCATTTGATGGGATCCTCTTCTATATCACACCAGACTTTGACAAACTTAAGGAGTCTGAGGTATGATCTCTCTCTTTCTGCAGGCCCAGCTGTTTGTTCAGGAATACATAAGGTTCTTTAATAACCACCAAATTAAAGGAGATTAAAATGAACCTCAGTTCAATCCATTTTGCCTTTTTCCAGGGCTCAGACTGTTTACAGGCCACAGTAAGGCCATTGCTAATTCTCTTACCTGAATCTAATACTGCAATTAATTACTTACATTTATCTAATAGATTCTCAGTGAGTGCACAAACACTCATGAATAGTATCTGTAACAATAACTGTTAATTGCATGAGCAGCACCAACACCACTACTATATCTACATTTCTGAAACCTTTTCTCCGAGCAGCAGAGGAACAAGCTCATAAAAAGTTACATTTCTCTGATGGTCATGTACATTTGTATTATTATGTCTGATGTGAGATAACTGCAAAGGATACTGTAGGTTTCAAATAGCAGTTGAAAGGCTGATGTGTATTTAGGATGAAGTATCTATGTCCAGAAAAAGAAAGTTCTATATATGATCGATTTTTACATCATTAAATTTCAAGTAGTACATGAGATGAGGCCAGATCAAGAGGGGATGTAATGGGATCAGACAGGACTAAGTGTGACAAGGCAGCACTTGGGTGTTACAATTTCCCGTAACAAGTATTTTTCCCAGTTTGTTCCATCTCTTCAAAGGTTTATAAGAGACGAATACATTTGTGCACATGGCTTGATCAGACTAACCAGTTAAATTGACTCAAAATGAGGTCACATCACCAGTAGAATATTTTACAAGTATCTCTATTCAGCATCAACTTTGCTCGAGCTTGTGCCTACACCTGGTTATTTTAAATGTCTGGTCTAATCTCGGTGTGCCAGGTGTGGCTGGATGCTGCCACTCAGATCTTCTTTTCCTACGGGCTGGGATTAGGCTCTCTGATCGCTCTCGGCAGCTACAATCCCTTCAACAACAACGTATACAGGTAGGTGATTCATAATATGTTGCCATTCGGGTTCATTTACCACATGAATTAAATACCTGTTCGGAGGAAATTTTACAGTCTCTCAAACATCAGTCCAGACACGTCCTTTATCCCTGTTTTTTTTTTTTTTTTAAGGCGACTGTGCAGACGTCTCATCCTGGGATTATTTTTGGTTTCCTGGCAACATAGTGTCTGCTCTGTCGTCTATTTTGGGACTGTTTTGAGCCTCCAGCTCCATCAGCTTGTTTCATTATTTTGGCTCTACCCCGTGTTTTACACTCACAGGCACAGAGTGTGGTTCGGCTCAGCCGGTGTCACATTGTGGGGTAAACATTGGTCAGCAGCCCAAACTACTGCACATACATCTGTGGTTCCAACTATTTTGGAAAAGCTGGAGCTCACAGCCATTTTAAAAGACCAGGTCAATATAAATGTATTCAGCTGCTGTGCTGCTGCAGGATGCAAAATGTCTCTCCGCCGTCCCTTCCCCCCGCGCCTCTCCACAATGTGTGACGGGTTGATAAGGAATTGATATAGGCGTGACAATGGCTGCCTTGTGCTTTGTCTCTCCCCTACAGAGATTCTGTCATTGTCTGCTGCATCAACTCCTTCACCAGCATGTTCGCTGGCTTTGTCATCTTCTCCATCGTGGGATTCATGGCCAATGTAACAAAGAGACCCATCGCCGATGTGGCAGCCTCAGGTAATTGCAATCAATGTTGAAACCCGATTGTGACAATAGACACAGGCAAGAGCTATCTGCAACTGTGCAAAAATTAGCCCTTGAAATTGCTAGATACATTATTTTTGAGTGAAAAACGTGAAGCTTTCAGCTCGTCACTATGTGTCAGTTTTGGTTTCTGGGTTCACTGGAAATTAAAATTTTAATTTTTTATTTAATTTTAATAACTGTCACAATGTCTGTAACACTGTCTTATATCAGGACCTGGCCTAGCGTTTTTGGCTTATCCTGAAGCTGTCACCCAGCTGCCTATCTCTCCTCTCTGGGCCATCCTCTTCTTCTCCATGCTGCTGATGCTGGGAATCGACAGCCAGGTAAAGATAACAGAAACTAGTGTCAGTTGTGTGTGACCTTTGTAAAGGATATACTCTGACAAGTGAAAGTCATATTTGAGGCTGGGATTCTATTGTCTCTGGGTGGAAACCTTAATAATACGTCACTGCCCCATAAAAACATCACTAAGACCTTGATCTAATTTCATCTATTACTCTTTTCATTCATGTAAGTTCTAAACCTTAGCATTTGATCTGATGTTTTTATTGTGACGACAGTGTATTACATAACACAGTTTCAACATGACTCTGCAATCTCTCCAGTTCTGCACCGTGGAAGGCTTCATCACTGCACTGGTTGATGAATTCCCTCAGGTTCTCCGAAAGCGCAGAGAGATCTTCATCGCAGTTGTCTGCCTTGTTTCTTACATTATTGGACTGTCCAACATCACACAGGTACATACTTTCTTACTGGATAATCCAACTGACTGATCAGGTTCATATTTCAGATTTCACATTTCTGACTTTGGCTTTGTCACAGGATCATTAAACATTTTTCACAGACTTGTCCCACAGGACACCAGTGGTGTGGCCACATCGAGTGACCTACTAACCTGTAAGACCGTTAACTCTGCTAGTTTGTCAACTCAGCTCACCAAGCAGCAGTCACATGCAATCCAAAGAGCATCAAAGTTGAAAGGTCAAGGGGCCAAACTCCCTCTGAGAGAGTAGTTCCAAGCCAAAGTGGCTCAGGTTATTCAGCATCATGTTTCAGACTGCTAACATACAACGGCATCAAACATGATTTCACCTCCCTCTAGACCACAACACTTTGTGCATTTGAGCTTTCTCTTGGCACCATCGTCATCACCTTCCTCTTACTCACAAAAGCTAATGACAGTGTGAGGCTCAGACTGCCATGAAATTTACTGAACACATCCGTGTCCCTCAGAAAATGAGGGCACTCCCTGAGATTTCCTCCTGAGCTAAGATTACCATGACATATGCTGAGCATACTCCTGTTTCCAAGGGAATAAAAACCTTTTGTTTTAAATAACAAAGATTCACATTTGTCCCACTCTTGGTAGGACTCTGTTTTTTGCTCTTACCAACACTTTGAATGCACTTTATAGTGAACCTTTTTCTCCTGGGTCTGTTTTGACATGCTTACTACAATTTCTATCAGATGAAATGCCAGTTGAACCATGTTTTGTACAAGTTGCCCCATAAAATAACTATTAGCACCAGCTACACATTGTACAGAAGAACTTTTGTGGCAATTTGAAACAAAAGTATTTTTAAAAAACGATGGAAAAAACATCAAAGTCAGCAAAAAGTAGCTAAAGATGCTTCTGTGTCCACTTTTAGAGCTAAACATGACAAAACCACCGCAGGCCGAGGTCATGTTTGCCTGTGACACTTGAAGACCCTACACTGGCCCTCTACTCCTGCCACACCGGATTCCCATCATGCCAGATGCACAGCCCTGTTTGAATAAGGCAGTTACCCTAATTGCTGCTGCAGGCAGTGCAAAGTATATCTTTAAGCCTCACAGAGTTAGGAGTGAACCAACTGCAGCCGGTCCCTATAATGGCCTGATTGTGGCCAGACATGCAGTGTTTTCATGGAGATATTTGATCTACACTGTCTGCACCACACAGTCACAGTGATGCAGCAAAGCCTCAGCACCAGTTCTGTCCTCACCAATGAGACGTCACTAACACGCACCAGCCACAGCCGCTGGTGCTCTCGCCCTCAATGTTATTCCACTCGACCGGTTTAGAACTGTCCTGTATATCCAATACTATAATTCTTCTTCTATGTCTTTCTCCTTCATCTGTCTTATGATCTCGTTTCTCTTCACAGGGAGGACTCTATGTGTTCAAGCTATTTGACTACTATTCAGCTAGTGGGATGTCCCTGCTCTTCCTGGTCTTCTTTGAGTGCATCTCAATTTCATGGTTCTATGGTGAGTCACACTACACATTTCTGATTAGAAACAGAAGCCAAACGTGGACTGTATCTGCATTCACACAACAAGAAAATAAAAAACTGTATTCAACAGGCTTCACTTTTGATTCCAGGTGTGAACAAATTCTATGACAACATTGAGGAAATGGTTGGCTACAGGCCCTGTCTGTGGTGGAAGGCGTGCTGGGTCGTTTTCACCCCGCTCATCGTGGCTGTAAGTGCTTGTGGTTAACATGCAGGATTTAACCAACAATATATCAGGCACCAACAGGGAAAATAACACCTCATTAGGGACATTATTTAAGCTTTTGCGTGCCCAGATGAAGGTGTATATTGAGAATGATTCCAAAACTAGGGCAGAGTTTTCCTGACGCTGCAGCTTGATGGCCATGTGCACAAAGCCAATAGCAGTCTAACTTCAAACTAAAGGCTTATTCTGAAGTTTTATTGGTGCATCTCTTCATTTCTCTAGTGCTCAGGATTTGGAATCTGGATTTGGAAACAGCAATACATAGCAGGCAAAATGAAATGGAAAAATTAGAAAAGCGTTATCTTTATAAGCTGAGCAGTTGTGCAGTTTTGACTGCATTCAAAACGTCTGAACATGATGACATTTCTCATGTCTCTTTCTTGTACAGGGAGTCTTCTTGTTTAGTGCAGTGCAGATGGTTCCCCTCACCATGGGCGACTACGTGTTCCCCGGCTGGGGTCAGGGGGTCGGTTGGTGCATGGCCCTTTCCTCCATGATGCTCATCCCTGGCTACATGGGCTACATGTTCCTCACACTCAAAGGCACATACAAAGAGGTAAGATCAATGTGGACTCGGTCTAACAGTTGATGCAGAGGGCTTAAGTAGTAATATTTCAGAAGCACTACACTGCACAAAATTCAGTTGTTTTCCATATAAAGAAAACTAACAGATGTTAAATACATACAGAGAAAACATTATTACACTTGGCTGGTGTACTGCAGGCATGTGGCCACAGATTTCAGCCACAGAACATATGCATTACCGTGCCCACCTCTGAGCATTTCACACATCTATTAGCTGGTTTGAATTTTAATCTGCAGTCGGCAGCGAGGCAGGCTCTGTGTTAAGAGTTTCAAGTGGATTACTTGGTATGCAAGATTTTTTGCTCAGAAATATTACTGCATACTGGATGGCAGACCAATCCAACACAGCAACACGGCGGTGTATTTAGAGGGCGCCGATGCTGTGTGAGGATAATGTAATATAAACGTGATACACAAGCCCTGAGGATTTTATAGAGGAGATCAGTTTTAACCATGGTGGGAAGCTTAGATGAACATTTAAAGTGACCCTGTAGATTTTTTTTACCAACACAGTCAGTCAAATAAAGAATATAGAGATGCAGAATTTATACCATCCTCGCTTAGATTTACAACATTTACACATGTCCGGCATTGGAAGTCGTACCTGAGATGAAATTTAGCAGCCGAAGGAGTCTTCATGCTGGATGTGAAAATGCTCGGCTTAGCCCAGTGTGATTTTGTCCTGTGCATTAAAACTGCACTGAGGCACTGTGACTCAATGGTTTTATAATGAGCAAACACACGGGCATGCTGGGAAAAGACGAGATAAATTGCCATGAAGAGTAGAACAGTGATAAAAGGATTAGTAAAATAGAGTTTCTAATTAGTTCTCTTAAACAATTTCTGATGCCTTTCTGCTGTAACAACCACTGAGTTCTTATAGGAAATTACATGCATTTGTGTGCAGCATAATGGCGCGCTGCATTTTTATTTTTTATTGATTGACGATCCTAATCAATGGCAGATAATACCTTTTCCGGCGTGCCACTTACATTAAGAGCTTTTTGATTTGCAGTCATCCACAATTTGCTGAATAATAACCTTACATCTATACGGCCCCTGGTGACAGATATAGCTTTACAGCCACCACTGACAGAATAAATGGGCCATAATTGCAGACAGTGCAACAGAGGCTGTCAGAGGCGATGTGCAGGTGTCAGATCCTGCAGTACCATCTGATGGCTGATTGTCTAATTGTAGCAATCAGCCAGCTGATTAGTGCTCTGCACCCAGGCGGACGCTTAGTTTCACAAACACTCTATGTAAATGCCTACTATGCCGCAGAGCCGGGGTCCAACACTATCCAGAGAGAACATTTAGAAGATTTACCAAGTTTGGGATGGTCTGATTTAGCTTCGAGCCAGGAAACATTTGATAGTTCCATAAATAATGGCTTTTATTTTCCTTTATCAGCCATATTGCAAGCTTTATGAATTCATATAACTTTATACCACACAAGGGAAAATGTATGAATGTCTTAGATTGATAGTATCTCATAGAAAGATGTTTACACTCCTCAGAGCCTGAGGCTGTGCATTCATCAAGCTCACAGCTGTGGAGCTGGTGTGTTTCAGCTTATGGGACTGATCACAAACTTTGCAGCTATTTAGTCCCTGCTAACGGTATACGACAGTGTCTCATTGTAATTTCACTGCAGCTAATGCTCTTCTCTTTGTTTCTCCCTCTCAGCGTCTGCGGATGATGATCAAGCCTCTGGTATTGGTGAAGGCTCAGGAAAACGGCCCAGACCAGCAGACAGAAAACCAGAACCAGAACCCTGCTAACGAGGAAGCCTACATCTAGAAACCTCTGCGTGTCTGTGTCTCGACAGCCAGACTGGCACTCTACTAGAGAAAGAAACGTAATCAAGGTTGGGAACGACCACCAGACTTCCATGTCTGCTTTTATTCACCTACCTCCTGGGGACACGTGAGACCAACCTGATTACACAGTTATTTTTAGGGGTTTTTTCTGTTTGTTTATTTGTATAATACAGAGTTATAAAAACTTAAAAGGAAAAACAAACTACCCAGCAAAGTTGTTGTGATATTATGAATTTCATTATGCAAAAAAGTTAGTCTTTCTAGAAAAGGAAACGTGACTTAGGAAATTACTGTATATTGAATATATAATTTAAATTTGGAGGCCCACGTTGATTCAATAGTATTGTGCTACTTTGAAGATATTAATTAATCTACTAAACTACAGTTACTGTACAAAGAAAAATACTGGTTAAATGCATTTGCTTGTACATGAAATAAATACATTAAAATCAATGCAGTGTAGTAGGTGAAAAAATGCAATTTGAAAGTTTGTAAAATGAAAATTGAATACTGACCAATTTAAGGCAAAGACAATATGGGAATGTGCAACAGGTAAGGCCAAATCTGCTCGTTATGTGTAAAATATTATTTAGCCAGACTATCACTCCTTTGCAGGATCCTGCAGTTCGCCTGAAATGTTTACCACCCATGTCTGGGGCTACCTTTGAAAAGCACAAGCATGGAATTTGAAGCGTCCAACTTCTTTTGGCTCGATTGAAACCTGTGACCACAGCAAAAATAACTTACATAGGATTACATAGCAAGAGACTGTTATAATTGTTTCTTTGTTTTCTAAAGAACAATAACTTTGTATGTTGTCCGAATCTTTTTTGTAGAATCATTTTTAGGTCGTTTTCTATATGTGAGAGTGAGAAGGACCAAAATCATACTCACGTCGGAAGTTTGGTGGAGACATTTGACCCGCTGACTCTATCTGGATTAAATCAAACATCCCCTTTTGACTCACTAGAGCATCAGGGTAGTAAATACAGCATCTGCCTACAAGCACAATTTGGTTCTGTAAACTACCACCTCTAACAATAAAAGGTGTAGCCATTACAGAAATCCCACGTTTGCACTGTGTGTGCAATATTTCCAGCTGAGGGTTATTTTTTGGAAAGAAAGAGTTGTGTTGCAATAAGCCAATGCTAATTCAGATCTATATTTTAAACTGTGAATGAACAAGCTGCAGTGACTGCTGCACTGGAGACTGTATGATGGATTTCTATGATCGCTACCACTATTCTGACTGGAACCGTTTACTTGTATATCTGTTTAGTAACCCACTCCTCAGGAACAAAGGTGGACGTGACCAAATTCTCACAGATACTACCATTATACACTGAAACGATTAATGCTGCATTTAAAAGATGCAACTATTGTCAAATTCCTGCGATTTTCTCCCATTATTCGAATAAGCAGTGATGAAACATGAGCACATGAATCGGTATATACAGTGCGTACTTGGGCATACTCGAAAGCTGATCCAAATTGTTGCCTCTTTTCTGTGTGCTACTCAGCTAGCATCACATTTATTTCAGTGTAAATGAACTGTGATGGCCTTCACTCAGTCATTTTTAGTAGAAGCCATAGTGAGTTTCTATCCTGTTTCTATCAAGTGCAGATTTCCAATATCAACACTCGGAGAGAGAAACTTTGGCTCAGTCAGAGGACAAAGCCGGCACAAGCACTGTTAACACAACAGGACAAAGCCAGATGCTATTTAGGCCAACACCACCGAAACTACTCCTTTTCATAGGGTGAAGGAAAACCTATTATTACATATCAAGTTTGTTCGGCAATATGAAAATATAACTGTAGAAGCTGACTTTGTGACAGACCACAGATATCACTGTATTACTATGAAGAAAGATTAAGAAAATTTGCTTCTGTGGCAGCTACGTGCGACAGGAATCAGGTTGAATCAGTCCCGTTTCTTTTATTTATGTTTTTTTTTTTTCAAAGATATGTGAATTAAAATGTGCAATGACAAAGGGTTCCGTGAATTTTGTATAAAGTTACCATACTGCAGTTTTCTCTCTTGAATGATGTTGTAAACTGGACTGTGTAATACATGTATCTGTGAATGTCCGTACAACCTGAGTTTTTCTTTTCTTTTGTCTAAATGTTGAACAAAAAATGTGATATTATTTGCTGTTTTCTGCAATAATATTATTATCTCAGAAACTAAAGCACATATCTCTCTCAACTGTAAAAATTATAATTACGATAACAGAATAGAGTAATAATAAAGATAATAATAAAAATAATGTAATAGAAATGTCTAGTCAGAGAATATTGTTTTGTATATTTCTAGCTGTTTCATGGGCCTAATGTAAAATATTATATGTAAAAAAAAATATAATAAATGTCTTTAGATGGTGTTATATGAAAAAGCATGATTGCAATATATGTTATCTGCAAAAATAAATAAAGACCTATAGATTATAATGTCTGTGTCATGTAATCTTTCTGTTAGCAATGTAGAGTTTCTGTCCATTCAGTTTTAAATACCTACACACATAAGGATTTTTTTACAGGATTTTTAAAAGTACAAACTGGATTTTTATTTGGTAAATGGATGTAATTTTGAAAAGCTACAAGTGCTGATTTAAAAGGTACAGAAATGCTCTTCAAATAAGCTTTCTGCATCGCTGAGCGAGGTGGTTGTGCATGACACTGACCTGCTCAGTGCTATGCTAATGCACGATTATTATTACATAAGTTGCAATGAATATGCTATTAGCTCCATCACCACAAGAAAAACTTAGCTGATAGTTTCTGACTAAAACGGTTCCTGCCACAACAATATCCTTGTGACACCTGCACTGAAAGCTGTGCCAGCACAGACACTATAGCTGCTCTGGCTGACAGCCAATCCCTCCCAGTCACAATGCACCATCCAGCTCCCTGCTGTTATGCAGCAGTTAGCCCACATTTCTTCTACATTTCTTCTAATCCAAATAGCCACAAAATGCACATGGAGAGAAAAAAAACAGAGAATGTATGGACATCTGTATTTCAAGGATTTCTTTAGAAAGAGAACAATGATGTAGGAAATCTGGTGTGGCACATACAATAGGCCAAAGTGTGATTGAAATAACACGTCTAGCTCTCTGGATTAAATGCCTGTGCAGGCATCAGAAAGCACTGTAATCTGAAAATATGCTGAGTTTTGTTTTTCTCATCATGAATGTCTTTTGGCTCCTTTTCCCAAACATCTGAAACACTAATGAAACATTTAAAGCTTGTTTTTGTTTTATCCACACACACCAAGGTCACAGCTCCTCCAGCTATGTGTTTTCTAGGTCACTTGATCGATGCAGTATTATTTTTTTATATGACTCACTCCTCTTGAACATCAAGTGGGGCGTCTTGTAAGTTTGTTGTTTCTTTTTCCAGCTACAACTGCACTCACACAACTCTCAAGGAACAGATGTGTGTGATGTGAATGCATTGTATCTACAGTGTCTAAGCTCTGACCTCGTCACTCCCCGAAATGATAGCCTGACACGACATAGACTGGGGAGGGACAAAAATAGCATCCCTTCATACAAATGAAGTGCTTGTTAGTACCTATTGCGTCAAATATATACTGCAGGTTGTCTATCACACTGTTCTGTGTACAATTATTTTATATTTTATTTTAAGATTTCCTTTGTCTCACTGTTTTGTTGCTCCTCTTGTACATCTAGTAGGACAAACGTCTCTTTTTCAAGCTACAACTGCCTTTAGACAACTTTAATGGAACTGATTTTAATATGTGATTGGGGAGTGACAATAATACCACGTCCTGAAGGGAAACTACAAGTGTCAGTATCTTTAAAACCAAAATTGATCCCCTCTCCAACTGCAAAACTGCAGCGTAGGCAGTCTGACAGTCATGGCCACTTTACACAGTGATTGGTCGGGTGTACAGAGGTGTGAAGCTTTTACATTTCTCTGTCAGGCTCTTTTTTTTTCATTCTTCACACATCTACCTCCATAACTTTTTGTGTGTACAACTGAGTGCAAAGAAGAGACTGTCTGGAAGGGCAGTATTATCCCTATCTGTATAAAGACTGGGTTTGAAGCAGGTCTGATAAAATACTGTATGAAAAGAAGTAGCATTGGCATCTGGTGATTTCAACAGTTTTCGAACGAGCAGCGCAGCAGCAAGCGTGGCAAATCAAAAGACTGAGCAGAGCATCGACAGCTTAAACTCATCTAATGCAAAGGGTGCACTGGATATAGAGAATAATGCAGCAAGTATGACGTGAGAGTTGCAGCAAACTCAAGTTATCTGCCTGAACTAGCTCAGAAGATTTGCTCCATTTCAGTCAACCTAATCACATGGAACGGATTACTATGTGAATGCAGAATACGTATAGAGTTTATAATTGGTATCTGGGCTCTGACATCATTGTTGCTTGCAAGCAAATACAAGCTCAGCACAGCAGAGATTGGGCAGAGATGATGATAACATCCCTCCAAACACTGCATTAGACACGGCGCCCAGCACCAGATATCATGTGGAATCTTCAATACGTGCACTTAAGGCACAGTCAGTGCAGGCGTTCCTCTAAATAACACCACAGCCCACATATCTGGTTCAGGTCTACACATGGTTCAGGTACCAGTCACCGTATGGCATTTCAGATCATGAGGGGAACATGACATCTCAGGAACAAGGGATCAGGTTAAGCTCTAGTACGGCTGTAAGCGTAATAATTTTCATTGACTCTAATCATGTGACCACAGTATACAAATAAAGTATATTACGACGGGTCTGTATAATGTATGATGTGTCTCTTTGTTTTTAATAATTTATAAATATCAAAAACCACTGGTGCAAGTTATTGAATGGTGAAATGTGTGTGTGTTTGTGGAGGAGAGAGAGTGTGATTTTATACCTGGTCAGACACATCCTCACTCGTACTGTGGTGGTGACGACTGTGTGGTTTAAAGGACGTGTGAGTCTGTGTGCATGCATGCAAGTGATTCAGCGTGTCCTTGCGAGTATGCATCCATACACACACACACACACGTATATATAAGTCTGTGTCTGCTCATCTGAGCATGCGGCAGGAGTAGAAGTGTTAGTTGTGGTGATGACACAGACATGAGCGGAGCAGCTCTGACAGCTCTAGTCTAGCAGAGGTGGTAGCAGCTCAGAAGTCAGCTCCGGGGCCCCAACAACACACACACTGTGGAAATGGTAATCTGTTTCCCCTCCCTGCCAGCTTGGCCAAGGCTCCCAGTAGCATGCACACTCTCCAATCGCATCACAATCACCAGAGGCTGACATGCGCAGCACGGTGCGGCAAAAAAAAAAAAAAAAGGAGGGGGAAAAATACTCTACTTCCTCCTCTTGTAGCTGCAAGGCTGTATTTTTCCACAGTTGTTTCGTGTGAAAGATGCAGTGAGGTTATGCAATTGACTTTGCAATAGGAGACAGCATATAATCTTAATCAGTCACTCATAAAAATAATAATGGTAATAATGAGTTGGGCCATAACTACGACCATTATTGTTCTCTAACCACGATCATGAAGGTATCCTAACCTTAACAAAACAGTCATTTTAGCTTTTAGCTTCTTTTTTTTGCCTTTGAACATGTCATGTCATAAAACTGAAATTGTGATTTGTAATGGTTTCTGAAGGCAAACACAAACGATGCTGAACATTAGATCTGAAAACACTTGTATGTGTCATTCTTAAGGGCACAGACAAATGACACCACATATCATTGGCTGTTTTATTGGGAGAAATGGTTTTGGAGCAGCTGTTACACAGGAACTTTTAAAGGCTATCTAGTGTGCACTGTCAAACCCTTCCCTCACCTAGGATCTGTTTTCTCCAGCTGACCAAAGCTGAATCAGAATATTAGTGAGCCTTCATGGCTTTCCCTCTGTTCACCTTTACACCAGGCTACTGATAGCATATCAGCTCCCAGCAGACTGACAGACAGACAGGCAGTGAGAGGAGCAAATGCCCTTATCACTGCCTGCCATATGATGGGATTAGCTGGAGTGTTGTCTAACAAAGCATTAATGAACAGTTTTAATTGCCTGCACGGCATACCCTGCCAAGCCCTGCCTGAACTGCACACACACACACACACACACACTACAACACAGGGTTGTGACGCATTGTCCCATCTGAAATGGCGTCCAAGTGATACAGAATTTGTATTCATCGCTGGAGTACAAACAGACCATTACTGCTGTCATTCCAATCCATTGGTGTACAACGCGACAGAGAGTGTGGGTTTGAAGACATTCGTTTAACCTCCATTCACTCCTTCAGACAATACAGACTTAATTGAAATCAATAGATGTTTTTGATTATCTTGTGTTGCCATATTACAGTGCAGCCTCACTGGTAGCCACAGGACTCCAGCACTCCTGTGACCTGAAACCCCCCTCTGATTACAGCAGGACAGAAAGCATTTTCACCCTCTTGATTTAACTAAAATTCTATTTAAAAAATATCAGATGAGTGGAATCTTCATCAGTCTGTGATGAGGGGGCATATTGCTCAAACTGGATCATAAACATAGGTGGCAATTGGTCTATCTGTGCCTATTATTCTCTTTATGAGGAGCCTTTCTCAAGGTTATACTGGCTATATGCTTTGCAGTGACACCCAGTAATAAACATATTTGATTTTTGGCAAAATGCTTCTCAACAGTCTGGTAGAAACAATCAGGATTTATACTCAGAGCCCCATTCAAACGCTGTTACTTAGAAACAAGCATTAGACTAACAAATGTAAGATATTCTCCTCCATATGCTATGTAAAACAGTCAGGGCTTTATTGTTTGGTATGCCTGTACAGTAGCAGGCTGAATCAAAGGTTATACATTTCAGCTCAGGCTCTATGATCTGAGGCAGCATCCTTTAACATGGAGAGCAAGGCACCAACATTTGCATTTGCTCTCTTAGCTCGCAGGCAACCAGCCTAGTAGCTCCCTAAAGTTTTATACCTCATACATGACAGACATTTTTACTTGTCAAACAAGACAGGAAACATAACGTGAGGATGTAAGGTACAAACATCGCTGAGCGGTCAGCAGCCGATACACTCTACCACTCATGCTAATAATTAAGCAGGTGGCAGCAAACAATGCTGCTGGTCTTACTGCACGGCACAGGAAGGCACAGCACAGTCCAAACACTGAGCCAGAGAAAAAAGAATTCTACACTGCTCAGTCAACACAAAAAAATCTGGGATCTGACTGCCCAACAGCAAATGGAAGCATGTCCACACATAGTAAAAACTGGGAATCAGAAAATGTAAATGAATGAAAAAAGGAATAACACCAAGAGTGATTTATATAACCAGTTATACAGTATGTGCAGGTAGGCAGCAGAATCAGGCTCAAACCAAATGGTGTTCTTCAGACCCTCTCTGTGTTTTGGTGATGAATGGAGACAGAGGAGGCCTGTGTGACAAAACAGGGAGCGTGACTTCCAGCTGGAAACAGCTCCTTTCTCCTGGTACAAAAGAGTAAAGAGCCCCAAACAGAGCTCAACGCTCATTCTCTTTGCTCTCTTCCTCTCCCTACTAAGCTTAGCCTCTTCCCATATCTCTTTCTCTTTTCTCTTCTCTTCTTCTCTTCGGTAGAGTTGGTGATTGCCATGCCAGAGCCTCAACCAATGAACCCATCCCATGTCTTCCTGTCTCTGGGGCCTCTTTGCCACGCCACATTTATCACCAAATGTACCAGGAGTGCGGTGGTGCGGTGCATCTCAGAGGCAGCCCACTTTTCTTGTGGCATCTTCCTCGACAATGAAGCGGAGAAAACAAAACGGCACAAGACAAAGTATAATACAGAGGACACATACTGCATATTCCAACAGCGAAGGAGATGTGGTAGAGAGATAAAAGATGGAAAGTTACTTTGCTTATTGCGTATTTGCTTTTTATTTCACAGTGCTCAATGTTCCCCTAGTCTTGAAAAGCAATGTTTTTGAGCCAATGCTGTAGGACACTCTGTGCTAACGCCTCGTGATGAGCAGAAATAGGAGACCTTGACTGACTCTGAAAATCTTTTTGTTGAAAAAGGTTTAATTACCGTTCCATTTGCTGTCAAGAACCATCACCTCATCAGCCTGGTGCTCTCTAACTCAGCCAGGTTATTAGAGGGCTTATGTCTCTCAAGAAACATCATGTACTTGACACCATTTTCTGAAGAGCACTACACTCACAACTGACAGAAAAAGCTACGTAAAAATGCATCAGAAGTACGTCTGTTCAATATGAAGCAGAGAGAAGAGAGAGAAACTAGTTCAATACCATTACGGAGAAAGCAGCTCGTTCGAGATCTAGCCACAGTCGTCGCCGTGGGAACACTGTGAAATCTACTATCACAAGTGATTCACATGTGTTTGCTTTCACGAAAGGTTACAGCATCACCTCACAGCAAGACACAAGGATTGGAACATACTGTATTTTTTTACTTAAAGTGACAAACATGTAGAACTGTGATGCGACAAAAAGGGTTTTATCTCTGAAGTCTCACAGAGCCTCTGCATCGTGGTGGCTAGAAACTTATAATTCAGTTTAATTAAGGTTTTACAAATAAAATCAAAAGTCAAACAATATTTCAAGTTAGGCAGAAAAGTCGGGGGATCGCCATCATCATCAGGGTTCATCAACTGGGAACCATGAATGTCTGTAGTAAATATTTGACCTGCTGATGGTAAAAAAAAGTCAGTCAGACTCGTTCTCTTGGCGCCTGCACCTTTACCTGTTTGCCTGGATAAAAGTCCATTCCTATAGCTCTGATACTAGCATGGCTAAAATGTACATACAACATACAGTTGTCCCTGAGTATGAGCAGCAAGTCACATGACTACAGTACTTAAGAATACCTCAATTTAAGGTTTCATCAACAGCTTTTTAAATGTCCATATGTCCCAGTATACAAAACCTATATTTGGAATAAAACAGAGACGCTAAAAGACGATCCTTGAATAAATGCCCTCTATGGTGCAGCGAGTCATTGCTCAAGAACACAACATCCAACCAAGGATGCATCATATGTCAACACCCCCCAGTCTCTCTCCCTCTCTCCCCCTAATGCTGCTTATGCAGAGAGGAAGAAATCTGATGTCATGCCTGCCTGCCCTCGGCTGTCAAGCCTTCTGACACACAAACTCACATACATACACAGACAAACGTTATTTACAGTATAATTACTTCCATGACAGTTCAGATGCAAGCCCATCACTCAGTATTATCAAACTACTGAGGCGTATAACAGTCTATATATAATACAGATGGAAAAATCTATGAGTTCAGTTACTGACCCACACACATGACCAACGACACACACCAGCTGTAATCCAGCAGATTTCTACACACAAAATGATTTCTACAGCCATCTCAGAAGAAAATATTGACTGATGTTTTCTTTTTGGAGTTTTTTTCTCATGAATGAACCTATTTGAGCTTCCAAAAAATCCTGAATTCATGAAGCGACTTTCAATAACACTGATACTTTTTCCTTTCCTTTCATATCCATTAACATTCAAATTCAGACTAGTGTGCAGAATCTTGCAGGAAATAGCAGGCAGGGGATAAATGTGTGCGGGTTTCTAAAGGCTACCGTTACTATGCAAATCCAGCATAGATGACTGGGTGATTGCACAGGCATTCTCCCATCATGCCGCTCTCTCTCGCCCCATAACCTGTGCCACCAGAGCAGAACATGCACTTGTCTTTGCATCATGCTTCAATTTTAACGTTGCCGAGGGGCGTGCTGAGAGAAATCGGATGTAATTAGGTGGATGTTTGAGAGGCAGTTGGATATTAACATGGGTTTCACCACCCGACATGGTGTTGAATACCAGGCGCACATCTCCTGCAGTCACTTTATGTTTGCAGACAGATGTTCTTTAAGGCCCCCCACCCCATCATGAAATTATGGGAGATAAGCACTGACTGTTGTTCTTGTGCACATTTATGATGGAGATGATGTGGTTTGAAAAGACGTTTGAATAAAGTTTTTGTCTTGTTGTTTTAGCTGCTTTGGGAGAAGCTTGGTTATAAAACTATAGAGGGCAGAGAGCTACATGTTCATGAGCTGCAGGAGACCACTGTTTGTTTCCTGTGTGAAACTGATAACCAAGGATGTTTCTTTTAACACAGAACTACATAATGTATGTGTGATCAAGGGAAAACTGGATTTAAGTGGAGTTAAATTATTTGCATCTCTGCATTGTGCATCTCTTTAGAACAGTCTCACCACACATTTTAGGCCGACGACATTTACCATCTTTTGGATAAAGTTTTCAAAGTATTACTTTAATATATGCCTTTTGAGTCTCAGTGGCCACTGGTAGGAGTTCAACAAGACTGCATGCACAAAAACTAAACAGGACATGCTTCGAGGAAAAATGGCAGAGACAGATTACAGATTAAGCGTGCCACATCCAGCTCTCTAACTCTCTCTCTGTCTCTTTTCTCATGGTAAATGCTTTCCCTTTCTCTGTTTGGAGAAAGTAGTGGGAAACAGTGAGTCAGGCTGGAGTGCTGAGAGCTGGTCTGGACTGTTAATGCTGCTCAATGAATTAAGAGTTGGTTCTGCTGGTTTACCATTTGAATGACTGGGAGGCTTGGGAAGGTGGCGAGCTCTGGACACAAAGAGATGCTTCACAGCCTGAATGCACTTTGGTTCACATCTACATGTCTAAATATTTGCTTCCAGGAACACAGGATGTTGGGCATAAGTGGAAAGACATTATACTGTACAACAAGACAAAAAGAAAAAAAATCTCATTTGAATTTGCAGTGACATGTCTAATTTGGTTTTACAAGTGGCTTAATTATCAGTCCAATTTTAACAAAACAGTCTTTTTTAAGTGGGGTTGCTAATTAACACACTTCTCTGGATAAAATAAAAACTCTGACCTGTTATGGGCCCAGGATAAAAACCACAAAATTTTATTAACAACCATTATTACAAATAAATTACTGCCAAGGAAACTTTCTTTCCCCTCAAATGGTTTTCCCGGGCAAAGCTAACTTCCAACTTGTGTAGCGCCTGATTCATAGTGAAAGTCCACCATGTTTCTGCTGTTAGCTGCTCACACAGTGGTTCCACTGGGACTCCTGCACATGAGACAATTGCAGGTGATGGTTCACATAGCTTGACTTTGTCTCGTAACGGATGAGTCCTCCAGTGACCTCTGACCTCACCTAATGAAGCCTTACCTTCTGATCCTGGCCAGTGTGATCTGACTCACCAGGGACTCTCAGAATACCTGGTCATGTTGGTGGCACGGTGGGGGCACACCAATCGACTTCCCCCTTTAAGCCTCTAGTTCATTATCAAAGGGAAAAGTCTGTGTGAATTAGAACACAGAATATCCATTGTAACCTTGAAACCATAGCTCTAGTGGAGACCTCTGACTGTTTCACCCCGGCACTCCTCAAGTCGAACGGCAGATTTAGATACAGTGTCCATTTTACAGCTGCAAACTAGGTTGGACTAATGGGCCTGTCCTGATTGGCCGAATAAGCACATGCAAATGTCAGACGCCCCATAGAGCTCACTGAAGGGTCCAAAGGTGCTCACAGAACTAGGGCTGCAATGCACAACCACTCATTCTTTTTTCTGGAGACTTCTTTTAGGTACTGATTGTGGGTTGTAGGGAGTCTGATGGTTGTGTGATGGAAAAGTGACTCAACACAGGTGAGCACTTTATTCCCCAGGCGGTGCTTTCACACGCCTCGCCAAGTCATTATTACAAAGAGAGTACTTTACTGCAGCCTTACAAGAAACCCACTGAGAGTGCTATTTATAGAATCCAGCTGCTCACGTTACATTTCAGAGTAACTTTACAGAGTTTACAGAGGAAATCCAAAGGGCAGTTTGTGATGGTACTATGACCCACAGAGTCCAACACGGTATCTGCATGTACCATTACTGTGGCAAACGATGTGACTGTATAGATTTTATTAAATGCCCACTGGCAAACAAAACAGCTTTGGCAACTGAAGACTCCACATATGCTACCACTCAGCGGGCATACAACTTATTTTAACTTATTCTATTTGAGCACCAAATCATAAACAGTCCGAAGTTTCACTGTTTTGAGATGCACCCCTTAATAAGTTAATGGGAAAACACATTCATATTCTTGCCTCCAATACAAATGGCACTGCTACACACTTATCACACAGCAGGTTGTTAACAGTGGTTATGCATGTTCAGATAAAGCAGATAAAATTTAAAGATCCCTCTCTGAAGTTTGAGCCATTTTAAGAAATGTTTGAACCATGAATTACAAAAACAAAAATTAAGCCGTGAAGAATCTGTGTGATCAAAATAGCGTGGAACCGGTTGCATCTGCTAATGGCACAATTAATCATACAGGCCACCGCATGTGTCACATACTAGAACAACACATTCTTTTCATTTCCACATAGCACAAAATTCCTCTCTCCCACCGACCTCGCTTCCTTTTCGGCAGCAGGAATATCTCCAGGCAGCCTTGCAAGACAATGGCGCACAATTACCCCGAGCAAAAAGCACTGTGGCACTGACAAATGTAGTTTTTACTGAGCAGGAGACATTATGTTCTCACATCAGAGTTAAATACCTCCTATTTATCTCAGCCAAGGCGAGGGAGAGAAAAGAGCAAAAGGGAAAAGAAAGGCCAGAGGGAGAGAGAAAGTCAGAGTGATCAAGACAGACAGAGAGAGGGGGAAGTAAGCCGTGGGCTGTGGAGACATTGCGAGACGTTCCATGACAACCGAGCAGGAGGATTCTGAACCATTTCGTTCCATGTTCCTATTAGGAACGTCACATGCCAAATGAGGAATTGCACAGTGAGAAGGTGCAACTGTGTAATGACCTATAGCTTATTTCTCACGCAGAGATTAATGGCACGGACTATTTTGTGCTGCTCAACTGAATTTAAACTGACGTAATTCAGAAACACAGAAAGACATTTTCATTTTATGAGTCACAGTGAAGGCTTTGGATCCAGGCGGAAGAGTCTCAGTGTTGCAACATGCTTCATTTCTTGCATGGGTACGCAAAATGGTTGCATTTAACTTGAAGCAATGATGAAGCTTTTTTAAAGCCATAAAAAAAATTGGTTAAAAGGTAATGAGTGTTAATGAAGGAGATTACACCAGCAAGCCAATAAGCTAGGGATCTAATAAAACCATTAAGGCAAGTCACAGCAAAGTAACTAAATGCAAAGAACTAATAAAAGGATCTTTAAGACAAACACACGTTAAAGCCCAAATTAAAGCGAGCACACACCAAAGCACACATGCAAATACAGGGCAACTGCTGGTTGTGTATGTGCCCATACCACACAATAATGACAGACAATTAAATAAAAAAATCATCTGACAGTTAATGCCACTGACAGTATATGACACAGGCACAATGCCAGGTATAAAATACAATTTGTAAATGCATATGTAATTTACATCAACCTACCACCAGCAACATTTCATTGTTTAAAGACGTCCAGCAAAACATGCATTTCTCTTTTCATTATTGGGAATCTCAGTCATCAGCACAGCTTTTTCTGACAATGTATGCATGAAGTTGGTGCTCATTTGCTTTGATTGTGTGATGATTTTGTTCTGGTTATGTAGGTTTTCTCCTGGTACACTAGTTCTTTAGGAATCCTTCTGCCATTGCCCTTGACAAAAGTGCTGGCTTTAGAACTAGAATGAGGACAAGTGGGTCAAACACAGAGGACAAATTTCTTATTTTAAAAAAAAAACTTAACTGAAGCCCTGGAACACCACTGCACAGAAATACGCACGTACTCTTACTGCATATTGTACATATACATCTAAATATTAGCTGGTTTAGTTTAAGGTTTGGTGTCCAATTTATAATTCTAGGAAAAAGCAACATAAATGCTGGTGATGCCATGTTTACTGGGGCTGACCCCTGCCCTCTCCTTACTACCTAGTGACTCATGAATCAAGGTGTTTGTGGCGACTGTGACCATTAGTTCAGACAGAGGTCACGCTGGAGGTCATGGGTTGTTATTTTTCTGTTATAGGCTGCTTAGGCCCGGCCTCGACACGCCGGTGAATTATAGCTTTCTTTGTTCAAATTTGAGCTGTCGCCCGTGGCTTTAAATTATTCGTAGTAAGAAAGGTGTTAAATACATTATCAACCACAAAAGAAAAAATGTGCGGTCACACACAAACACATGCATCTTTAGGGGAAAAATTCAAGTGAATGTTTTCATATTATTTCAGATTTAAGCCCCTTTAAGTCCAAGGGTCAGGTCCATGTGCAAAGTGCAACATGACGATGATGAATCATGTTAATTGCAAAATTAAATGTCTGAGGATTCTGTGAAACACTGAAGAACTGTTAAACCACCAAAACACCATCCAGCAGTTTTATCATTGCATGGTGTCCTGGCTCCCCACTAACCTACATTATAATTTCAAATGGCATTTAATACACAGAAAACTAAATGCATCTTTCTTTGTCTCCAAACAGGTGACATCAAATTGAATGTCACACTGAGAGGCGTGACTTGATTTTCTGAAGCAACCAATTTCACAGTGTAACCGTAACAGGAATGTCGGTCTCTGTGTGGTCGTTCATTTGTGAAGGTTATCGAAGTAAGACTGAAACGCTTCACAGACATGGCTTCTGTTTGTATGTTTGGCTGCTCTCGAGCAATCAGAGGTGCTCTCTCTCTCTCTCTCTCTCTCTCTCTCTCTCTCTCTCTCGCTCCCTCCCGCTCTTGTCTTCCTTTCATTTCTGAAGCCCAGCAGTGATTGTGTAAGTCTGGCCCCAGTAAATTACCAGGAGGTGACTGCAGGTTCAAGGTCAGTCAGAGCTTCGAGTGAGGTCGAAAGGAAGGGGTTCAGCCCCGTCTCCATCTCGCCCAGCCCCCTCTGTAGGAGCAGCCACTGTGATTGCAGATAATTACCTCTGCAATGTGTGATGTTTGGGGGTGTATGTGTTTGTCTCGGTGTGTGCTCTGGCTTTGTTTTTCCACCACTGCCTCCAGTATTTGCCCTGATCCTCTGTTCTGTATTTCATCATTTCATACTGATCATGTATCATCAGTTAAATGCTCAATACTTGGTTGAAATATGATGAAATTCTGATCTGGTCATTTCTAGTTTCACTGAGCAAAGTTTGAAAATAACCACTCGCAGGCAAAGAAGTCCATTTTCCATCTCTGCTCCCAGATGCTATTAAAAAGCCACATATTCAAAAGCCCTTAATGGACGATGTGTGTGTTATCTCCCCCTGTGATTTTGTTTTTCTGTTTGACAACGTTCTTTTTTAGCAAAAGCAGCTACTGTATTTTTCAATTACTCTTTGGGTGCTACTGTATGAAAAGGCCTTGATCTACAATATATACCAAATATACACAGCCTGTTCCCAGGAAAAACTGACATCTGGACAATATCAAGCATTTTACACAACGATCACCCTCAGTACAGGGTCTTTTATAATCTCTGTGTCACTGTGTCAGAGTTTGTAAGGCTCTCAGGGCTTTCTGTGAGCTGAGGCATAACGCAAGAGGAGCTGAAGGCAAAGGGTATTTGAAAAGAAAGCTCAGATAGTATTCAGTCTTTAGCATTTAGAGCATTTCATAGTGCAGTGGGCACCGGGGCCTGGAGGAATTAATCCATGGCCCCTTTCATAAAGTTAGTGAATGCCCTGAGTGGCGCTAGGAGAAAAGCACAAGGCCCGGCAGCGTTGGGAACTGATGATCCATGATGCCTTTATGCTATGCTGGTCTGCATCACTATGCCTTCTTCTTCTTCTCCCCTCTTCATCTGCTGATGGAGAGAACCTGACTGCACTCCATGAATACAGAGAAGCTGTCTTAGTTATTACGAGAAAGCTTCTGCTCCGAGACCCTCACAGCTTAAAGTTCTTTTTTGTCTTTCTTTCTGTCTGGTCTTCACAGCTCACTAATGCACGATGGCGCTATGTGTTCACAGCGAGGCGCATTACCCTCACTGGAAACCAATAAAGCTTATAGAGAAGCCTTAGAGGTCTTTACTGGAAGCAGTCGTGGAAGTGTGAAATCATTATTTAACACAGAATGCAATGGATTCACAAAAGTATAGGAGCAAGCAGTTAAATCAGTTACATGGTCCCTCATTCCAGGGAAACACAAACTACTACTAAAATCAGTGAAAGAGCAACATTAAGTCCACAAGAGTGAAAGGGTGTAGCAATTAGCCCAGTTAATTCAACATTTACTTCAAATGTTGTAGTAGCAATAAAGTAATAAATAAAGTCTCTCCTTTCAAGAAAGTCATTTTTACAATTTTTTAGTCACAATTTCCGCAGTCTAAGACCTTTTAAACCCAGTGGTCCTCACCGTCCTGTTGTTATTACATTAGTATCTGAGCTAGCTCGGTATGTAGGTTGCTCCTGGCATCTTGGAGAACTTCCCCTGGTTCCTCTGTGGATTTACGCTGTCCCACTGTCTCTTCATATAATCCCAGACTGACTCCAAGATGTTGAGACGGTGGGGGTTACACATCTGTAGCAGGACTCTTGGTTTTTCTTGTCACTGGAGACAGTTCTTTAGGAGTCTATATGGTCATGTGTTTGGGCTCATCGTCACGCTGCTGAGTAAATTAGGGACCAATCAGACGCCTCCTTGATGGTATTACATGGTGGATAAGAATCTAAACATGTGTAAAGTGCATAGTGCTGTATAAAATTTTATTCCTCAAAATGCCTTCCTACTGTTGATAAAGGAGCCTTCTATATTTCTGAAACAGGCGTCAGTGTGCAGTACACATAATAGTGGACTTTGTAATCACTTTGCCATTACATATTGTACATTTCAGATTTGCCATGGTGATGTAATCTTCTGTACATGTCTTTGATTTTCTACTTTATGTCATTTGTAATGAAGCCTGTAGCTTTATGCCAGCTGTAACCTAACATGGACCTGACCTTATATGGAAATTAACCAAGATGATATTGGTATTTCATTAAGCTGTGTAGCTCTGTCAACCCTCCCCCATAGCTTTTCTAATTTATCTGTGTTTCCTTTAGGCTCTCCACGTCTGGTTGCCTCAGCCTTCTCTTTCTATTTCTCTCTTCTCTTTTTCTTGCTCTCTCTTTTTCTCTTGAGCACCAGTGAATTCTACCACAACCTATTTTTATATTAAAAACACAGCCGAGAGGATCACAATGGCTTTAATGTGAATGTGCATTTGGTATCTCGGCGTGCTGCTTTAAACAGAGACACTTCTCCAAATTTCACTGTTATTAGACCCATTGACCCATTGTTGGTGGATTCAGAAAATACACCAAGGCCAGCAACCCTTTTCTATGCTTGAGAGGCCCACAGTCACAGCAAGTGTCCTGCAAAACAGTACACCAGCACAAAATACACAAAGACAAAATATTTCCTTTCACCGTCTACGCCAACGGGCAGAATTAAGATGATATTCGATAAGAGTTCTTTGTGGTGTGTTTGGCTCAGTGTAACTAAAGTCTGTAACAGTCAACAGTGTGTCACTCAAGGAGGACACACTGTTTTCTAATCTACAGAACACGATTTCAGTTTGCTGAAATTGTTAGCTGACAGAAGCCATTTCCTTCATTTCAAAGGGTTTCTAAAGGCTGCAAAGCCCACAGATCCTCAAGTGACCTAAATGTGAGAATGAGGAAAAATGTCACAGCAGTTGTTGAAATAATGGTCATGACTAGAATGGGGATTGTTGTCATCACGTCAGGCAATCTTAGATAAAATATATTTCAGTCACCAAGATTGATAAAGTGATAAATTAAAAAATTGTATTTATACAGCAATGTTAGAGCAAAGGCAGTTTTCTAACTGAATTTGGTCTCACTGGAGGACAAATCAATTAAAAGCCTGTTATGTTCAAACAACACACATCAGTAAACCCCCGTCTGTCTGTTTTACTCAATAGTTTTGGCCCCATGGGGTGAAAAGCACTGCATAATTGTTTCATTTTTCCATTATAACAAAGTAAAATCAAAATTGACAATTACATTTTTCTAATATACAATGCACAGACACAATCATGAAATCAGTAAATGTGACCTCCCAGTGCCTGAGGCACAGCAAGTCAGATAGCAGCACTGTTCATTTTAATGATCTCATGCTGCAGTTAACTCATTACTCTTACTGTTGTTTGCAGGCTGCTGCGTGTTCCAGGCTCATGGGATCTTTGCTTTAGGCCAGTGCACAGAAAGTAGTTAGAAGCCACATACAGTATAACATGGAGTGGATTTGTCTCATATTGTAAAGTACATATCTTCCAGTTGGCCTTTGCTGGTCAGGGCGGATATTACCCCAGACTGTATGATGAAACGCTGTGAGTCACCAAAGAGCGCCTCCCAAAATCTGTGCAGCTGGAATCTAAACTAAATTAAAAGTTTGGTATGGAGTGACTTACAGGTCAGACGTGTAGTCAGGCAACAAGTGTCTAATCAGCTCTGACTCAACAGCAGACCGTGCTCTTTTCACTAGTAATTATGTGAGGAGAGGTGTTGGTGAGGCACCAAAATATGAGCCATGTCTAACAGATTTTACAATGACATTTAAAAGAGGAATCGTGTCTTGGTCAGTTCATCCTCAGAAGTATATTTTTAGTCCACTTCATTAGCACTCTGCTTGTCGTACACTTCCCCACTGTAAGGCACAGATAACATGCCAGGAAGTCGCCTCAGCTCTGAGTGGACATGTAAAAACGTTATATTGTATTGATGGATAGAGCTTCTTTTGAGTCAATGAAGCGCCTTATCTAAACACAATAGCCTCTGGTTTCATGCAGGCATGAGCTGGCAGAACATCCAGTGGCATTCAGCCATTTCACCTACTGATACTGATGTGAGTCTCATCACAGTGTAACAGAACTTTATCTTTCAGTCAGTTTCAATTCGCCCATGAGACCAATCAACCAGCAAAGACGAATCTCCAGCTCCTGTCAGAAACCTGAGAGGTGTCTCCTTCGCTGTCGTGGTATCACCACAGATCGAGCCTGTGGGACCATTGTCAGTCAGAAGAGACAACTTTCCACTCTAGTGGACGATAACGTATATATATATATATATATATATATATATATATATAAATACTTATTTGATATCACAAAATACTGTGCATCATTATTTTTGAAAGCTATAAAATGTTCCAATCCTTGAATCCTTTCCAATCATATTTGTTTTTGGCACAAAATAAACCAATCAGACCAAACCATCCAAACAAAAATTCAAACTTTGACTTAAAAAATCCAGCTTCTCTACAGATGCATTATTGCCCGAACTACCTGACACAGCGCAAAAGCTCCACCAAACAATGACCTCAAAAATCACAGGACACGTGAAAGAGGCTGGTGTTAGATGACCTAAAGGTGTAACGACTGGATTAGAGTGAAAGTGTCCAAAGTTAGTAAGTAAGCCCAAGCCGCCTGCTTACTCAATGAACTGTTGCAGAAGAAGACCACGAGCCATAGAAGGTGAGGGAACTGGATGTGCCCTGAGCCCTCATCAACTCTCAGGCCTTCGATCCGTTTAGTCATTTCTTGCCTGGTCGGATCTAACTTTGATTATTCATGTGCCAGAAGCGCTCTTTTCTCAGTATCTGGTTCTCAGCATTTATTTGAATTATTCTGTGATACTAAAAGTTGCTGACTCTCTAAATAGATTAAATAAATAAATAAACATGTGTGACTAACCACAGATTCTATGGATAATCCCATAGTTAGCTAAAGACAGGATTATTACAGGATTTTTCTACCACAAATGGAGCCACTGGGCCAAACCTAAGTGTGCTTTTTATGATTATTATTTTAAATAAATGGTTTGTATTGACAAAGTAAAAATCTTTTCTGTCGTTTCAGAGAACAAAGTTACAGATTTCAGAGTAAAGGTTTCTTTTAAATTAAGAGTAATGTCACTGTGCTAAACATCTGCTGGAACAAGCAGACGCAGAATGTAAATAATATGTGAGAGGAGAGGAGGTTTCTGTGAGCAGCGGCTGATGAGACAAACTGAGGACAGGGTTTGACGGAAATAAAGAAACAGAGGAATATTAGGGCGACCGTCATGAGTCAGGCTGCAGCGTGAATGATGCTAATCAGAAGTGCTGTGTAGAGAACTGAACTAATGATGACTGTGCATGTTTGTGCGCGCCATAGATTTAAACTCAGTAGATCTAACAAGTCACAAAGAAAAACCATTAAACTGTCGCAGTAATTGGGTTGTTGATTGACCAGCACCCATTTTAAATTTCTCATTAATCCGGGTCCATTACACCTACAGAAAGGTCAACACTACATTACCCTCGACACGCACACACACCAATCCCCCCAGCAGCTCCTGACTCACTCATCCATACTCACCCAGGCCCAAAGACCCAGCAACATAGGTCATATACTGCATACATGTATTCTGATTAGCAAGATTTATCATATGTATTATATGTGCTGCAGCATTAGAGGACTGGGGTAACTAATTCTGCTGCCCTCAAACAATAATGCAGCGTCTTTTATTTGTGAATCTACTGTGGTGTGTGGTGGTGTGTCTGTGAACTGAATTTCTACATGGAGTCTGCTGGAACTGATTCAGTCTCCAGTGGACCAGAGGATCCAGACTAGCCTGACTGCCTCTGACTCATGGACAGAGAGGGACAGAGAGAATGTGAATATGACCTCAAGTCTCCCCTCCATCCACCCCTCACCATTCATCCATCCATTCTTAATGGGAAACTCTAACCTGGCTGTTTAACACACATTAGCGTCAGAGCTTCCCTCAGCTGGAAGTCTGGCTGTGGAGGCTTTTGGCTGTAACTGCGTCTTTGGAGGACATTATTATCATATATGTCTGGAACGTCATTTTGTTGATTTGTCACAGACGTGAAATGTCAGGTCATATATGAACTGTTTTGATTTGAATTCAGTAACATTTGTAGAAATGCAAACTGCGTGTTCATATTCAGCCCAGGACCTTATAATCTTAAATATGTAGAACAGTTTGTCAGCACATAGACAGCCAATACACACCGTTCTCACAACCTGTTACATAATGATAAAATCAATGATGGCTACATTTTACTAATGTGTGCCGCTTACAGAGCTCTTGTTGTTGTTGTTGTTGTTGTTGTTGTTGTTTCTGTTGGCTTGAGACTGACCTCACAAGACAGACAACAGCATTTGTAATTTGTTCAAATGCCTAAAACACACTAACATTTTCCAGGCAAAGAAGAGGGTCACAGTGAACTGTCAGGTCAACAAACCACCTCTTAGACACTGTTTACTTCTCTTTCCCTACACACAACAAACTTTGACTTCTTTCAACCATGACCACTGATTGTTTTCAAGCTTTAGACCAGACCAGTGTAGACACTCCACCTCACCGAGCTCTGAGTCCAAACTAACAACAAACCCCTTCTGTTCAGAGGGACACTTTGCAGACAAGTTATTATCAGTTATGTTTAGGATACACAACCACCCTTCTCACACAAACACGGCCGAGCTGTGGGCACCGCGGCGGGTGCTACAAACATTTCACACAGTCATAGAGACGTTCACCTGAGGATGAGACATCAGCAGACAATATGGAGAAGTACACAACATAAACTCCACTGCGACTTCAGCCACAAGCACACACAGCCGAGCAAAAGAGTTGTTGACAAAGAGAGTTTGCTGTACTCACCTGTTGTCTCGTGCACCGCCAGGTAGCTCCTCGAGGTCCAGCTTTACTCGTTCATTCTCGGTGCAAAATATAACAGATCCACTCAGTCTCTGTTGGAATACGCTCCTCAAAGTTTTCAAACATCCAGAGTTGAATGAGCCTCAGCGGTCACAGCGGGATCATCCACACCGGCAGACAGGCCTCACTCCTCACCGAGGGTCATCGAGGTCTGATCCGCCATTTGCGATTTAGTCCAAAGGCGGATGTTGGGTTTGTTTCACGAGGCGTGCTCGCCGGGTGGTGCTTTGAATGTGTGATCAATGAAGTTAGATGCACTTTTATTTCAGATTGAGATAATAAACTTTAGCCATGATATACAATGATTTTATTTTTTGTTTTTTTTTTGTTTTTTGTTTGTTTGTTTTTTTGGAAAATGTGTTACTCCCACACCTGCCTGCCTGAGACATTTTATTTTCTAATATGCATCAGAGCTTTTACCTGTTAAAGAAGAGATACAACAGCTCTTCAGGACAAAAAACAGTTCAGAGAAGATGTTGATGTTTATTTTCAGTAGCATCAGGCTCTTTTCTCAGGGTCCTTCATCGCCTCCTACCTCAGCTCCTGTCCTAGAAAAGATACAAAGGTGATGATAAGAAGGTGAACACATCACAGCGATTCTCAGGCCTCTGCACTGACCTCCACTGTGTCATAGAAAAGAGTTTAAATTACTGCTGCTGTAAATCCCTCAGTGGCTTCAGATCAAAATACATCTCTGACCATCTTTTACCACATGAGCCCTCTCAGCCTGTCAGGACAGCAGCCAGTCAACACAGAGTCTAAACTACACACAGCTGTGTGTTTGAGTTTAACACTGGATTTCCTGTAACACACTCTGAATTGCCTTTATATGAGATGTGTTATACAAATAAACTTTAACACACTGTTAGGTTTAATAGGTAGAGGGAAAAAATCTGCAGCAACAGTTATTTCTTTACAGCCTACATTTTCAGATAAGCATATTCCCTTATCAATATATATCCTTCACAACACAGGTTAAAGTTGAATTTATTTAGTTGAAAAAAAAATGTCACGTTGGCATTACAGTGAAGAGCTGTAAAGGAATTAAAAATCACATATAAAACACTACAACCCACGGCAAGCAATGAGGTAAGACAAGTTCCCATGTTTGTTTATCTATTAATGATGAATACCCATTTACTGAGAGCAAAATGAAATGAAGTGCTGAGTGCACTGAGTTCATTAATCTGTAACGAGAAACAGTAGGAGAGTGGTTATTGAGAACACGGCTCCCCGCTGTTAAGCGGTTCTGGTTGGCAGGCATAATGATGTTAGTTTTACATTAACTTGATAATATTCTCCCCCAGAGGCGATACAGAATATGCTTCCATCAGGGCAGATTGTGATGATTCTAATTCTTAATGATGTTGACAGTGTGCTCATTTATAGTAGATTTTTTTCTCTCTCCTTGTTTTATAGTTTTTGGGTATTTGAGTGATGGTCTGCTCAGACACACAACAACAATGCTCATTACAACCGACTGAAAACTTCCAATTCTCGTTTATTCAACAACATTATTGGCCACAGCCTTGATATAACAGTATCTGATCATTCCTATCATTGTTATCATAAGAAGAGTTGGTCTTAATTAGATATGAACATAAAAAGAATACTGAATAAACCTGTAACTGCAGCAGAGACGATGACGATTAAAACAAGAAAAAGTGCTGTTAGTTCACGTAAATGAGTTTGTTAAGCTGATCATGAACCACAGACTCTTTTCGTGTGAGGTTGTACTGAAGCTCAGCAGTGGTTTGAGCTAAATGCTAATGTCAGAAAGTAGAGCTAAGGCTGATGGGCATGTCATCAGTTCAGATAGATAGATAGAAGTCAGGGAGCAGGATACTTCATCTTGGAACCATGAATTAAATTTTTGGAATTTAACAGGATAAGTGAAAACACAACCTGCTACCACTAAACCAACCACTAAACTCGCAGGTTTTAATCCTCTACAGATTGTGAATGTCGATCCAGTCGAGATATTTAATTTCAAAACCACAAACTCACTCTGAACTGAAGTGAAGGACGGACAGACAGACAGACAGACAGACGGACCGACACTACCAGCCTCTATGCCACTAGTGTGGCTGAAGAAAAAGAATCATCTGTGCATCTATGGACCAGCGGACAGAATTATTATCCAACATACTCTAAAAGGCAAAACTGATGAAATGAAAAGAGATGTTTATCAGTTCACACAGCTCTTGTGCACACACTTGTCCCTATAAATTACGGCGAGGGCTTCAATGAATTTAGATCTTGCAGTAGTTGTTTTTGTCTGCTTTGCATTTCTCAGCTCATGTTTGATTAATTTGAAACTTTGACTTCCACCACCCATGGGTACAGACACCCTGGTGCATTCAGGGTTGAGTAGAAACCAGCAATTAATCTGTCACTTTCAAAACAAGTCCTTTGTGTATCAGAGGGGCCAATGGGCTGCCATAACACACCCACAATACACACACACACACACACACACACACAAATCCCTGTGCTACTTCAGTGAGGTTACCTTCTATGAGCCCAGCAGTTAGTAATGTGTGTTATTGTTCCAGAGAGAGACAGGGGCTCCCCTGGTACCCTGACTGAATGGCCTCCTTTGGTTTACAGCAGGTTGCTGCTCTCCTCTCAGGCTGTATGATTAATGGTTTGCCACCATAAATGTAGGTCACCAATGACAGCGTTATTATAACATTATGTGAATAGATTGCCATTATTTATTTTAGGAAAATGAGTTGTCTGTGTGGGAATATTGAGCATGTGAGTAGCAGACCGATCACGGTTTGTCAGGTTATCACAATAGGTCTATAAGTAATGCTAAATGGCACCATATTTTATGATAAAAAAAAACGGGTACCCTATTAGTCTGTATGACCATTCATCTCAGTCTTCTCCTGCTGCCTCGTGTTTAGTTCAGCCTTGCTTCACTATTGCTTGCTGGTGCAGTGCTGACGTTCTGAGCGTGGAAATATCTGCGGTAAGTTAATGCAATAATAAATTTGTCATCTCACAAATGTCCTTTTAATCTCTGTCTCTCAGACTCCACAGTGAAAGTTACTCATGACCTTGTGATATTATTATTTAGCCCGAGAATTTTTCAAATATTTAAAAAACAAGTCTCTTTTCTTCTTCTGCATATTTTAAGAAACAGATATCCACAAAAATATTATTCAGTTATCAGCTTGTTTTCAGTTTGTTACACTGTGGATTGTATGTATATGGTATTTGTGTTGTTTTACATGTACCTGATGATGAGAGATCAAATGACAAAACGTTCCTGTTTAAAATTCCAGTGTGCCTTAAAACTAATGACAGTGATTTGTGTTATTTTCTCTTTGGAAGCCTCCAAATCTGATTCAAACCTGACTGATGGTGAAAAAAAGACTGTGTTGCTTAATTGAACTTTTCTTCTTGTATAAGAAAAAAAAACACATCAAAGGTCAACTCAGGAAAAAATGTCTTTTTTCAAATAGTACGACCTGAGATGCACTCGAAACCAAACGCTGGTGTGTTTAAAAAAAGGCTGAAATCTTCAAACACCTTCGGGCACTTACACATATACAGAAGATACAGAGGTAATATGGAATAAATCATTAAAAATACTATATATTGTCATATATTGAGTCACCTAACGTAACACTCACAAAATCTCAGGCTAGTTGATTAAAAAAAAAAAAGCAGGCATACTGTAGAATACATAATGCCAGTGGATTTCAATCATGTGCCATTGAGGCTCAAGAGTCTGAGGTTTCCGTTCCAGCCGACAGCCAAAACTATAGCAGCTGATTTCTCTGATTACAGTTTCAAAATGGGTCACAAAGCACGAGGGCTTTCACTGGTGCATTCTGAGGCATTTCTGAATCTAAGTCAGATGATTTTCTTGACTTAATTCTCATTAATTAAATTCAGGATTTGGATTTTTAGATTTAGGATTAATCCAAGCATAAAAATATAATTCTGAATTCGTTTGTTTTGTCTTGGTTTAAAGTTGAAACAACATAGAGAGAGCACCATGAGGTGTGTGATTTTGTGTGCATGAGGTTTCTTAAATTATGTAAAAATCAACACATTATTTGACAAATAAAAATATAAAATAGACATCGACAAGTATGTAATTTGTCAGTGAATGCTAAAAAAAAAAGAAAACACACTGACATGTTCTATCGGCCCCTCAGTTAAAGTAAGAACTAAGTTTAACAAACCAAAACACTGTCAAAGACTAATGCTCTGCTCACTTATTCATCCATCCTGATTTCCACATCCTCATATTTCAGTGTGCTGTAAGTTTATCTACCACCTGTTTTGAATTTAAACTTATCAGTACTTTCATTTTTAAAGACAGAACAGTCTCAAAAGCATTTATGATGGTTCCTTTATTCTCCATTTTGACACCATCACCTCCACTGCCCTCCTGCCGTGGAGGCTCATGTGGTCTCTGACCTCAGGCCACGCTGACCAACAAATTATTTTGGAAGTAAAAAGGTCGGGACATTATTTTACCCCTGTGCTCTCTGACTTGCGAGACAGCTGTCACTTCTGGTCATGTTCATTTTGAAGGAAGTCTGCCTGCAGAGAGCACATCTCATTGTCCTCTCTTTAAAAATAACAACAGAGTTCAACCAGTGTCCTGAGCAGGTTCGTCATTAGGGTAAGTTATGCATGCTCCACATTAGAGCCAGTGCAATGACTCATCACCAGGACATTAAAGGGGGGAATCCACCCTCAAGCAAAACTCTTACACATAGTTTGTCTTTGCTTCGTAGGAAGTTGACAGCGATAGTCATTTAGAACAAGTCCAACTTTCCTGTGTTTTGTCAGCTCATTCATCCACACCAGCCTCCTCTATGCTGTATAACTATGCTTTCACAGATGACCTGTGGGCTCGTGTCTGTTTTCTGTCGCAGGCGGATGAAAAGGCGTAATGTTGTTACAAAGCCACAAAGTCCACAGAGAGAGGAGGCTGAGTGGGTCAACCAAACGGCAGACACAGGAGACTACACTTTACTTTCCATTTCTGTTCCCTAACCTTAACCGAGTAGTTCTTACAGTGAAGATCATCTACTAGAGTTAGAGGATAGGATCAATATCACTCTTATATCTGTAGGCTAAATATGAAGCTTACTGCCTGGCACTGGACAGTGACTGTGGAGCATAGACATGAGACTGGTATCTTCTCATTTAATTAGCAAGAAAGCAAATATGTGTATTTCCCAGATATCAAACTTTTCCTTTAATTGGGTCACTTTAACTGAAGCTTAATTTTTATTTAATCCTGTTTAAAAGCCTTTAACTACAGCAGTGTCTGATCAGTTAACGGTTATTTTTGTAATGGTCATCCTGCCAATAAGACTGTCGGATTAAAGATGGTTCATATAGTATGTGTTATTCTGGAGGGTAATTAAATTTGTATGAATTGAGTTTGTCTGACTCGATGCACCCCACAGTCTTCATCCATCTCATCTGGTCCTCAGGAGCGTACTTTCATATCAGCTTTTGTTCTGTCACAGTAACTGTGCATGTTGTTCTTCTGAGACAGTGAATCTCACACAGGAGAAAAATATTAAACGACTTGCGTTTTGCTTACAAACTCATCACACACTGTCATGATATTTTCTTTCTACCATGTCAACACAAGGTCAAAATCACATTTGGATAATCTCAAATCCATCATCCTCCTCATTGTTATGATAAACAGTCAACATAAAATATGCTGAGCACTGTACTGAGTAGCACAGGGGAGCCATCTCTGGATGACAGCGCCATTGTTGAGGTGGAATAAAGCCATAAAAGGTAATAATTGAGTGTTTCCTTCTTTCTTTGCAGCCAAGATCTGGGCTCAAACTGCAAACAACAAAATGCTATAAATCAAACTGTCAATCTGTAGAGCAAAGATGAATTTGATTGCACAGTAAGGATCACTGACTCTGAGTATGTAACAGGAAGAGAGCGAGAGTGTGTTTTAGAGGGGGTGGTGGGGTCATGTGATATATTTGTGTTTGATTTGTACACTACATGGTGGATACACATATTTGAAAACCAGTGGATGTTATTAAGGGCGGTATCACAGCCTCAGCTTTTTGGGAAGACTTTCCACATCATTTTGGGACCTGGCTGCAGGGATTTACTCCCTTTCAGCCACAAGAGCATTAGTGAGGTCGGACACTGATGGTGGGTGATAAGACCCGGCTCACAGTCAGCAAAAAGGTGTTGGACTGGGTTACGGCTCGGTGCAAACCAGCCCAAACCAAGAAAAACATTTCTTTATCTACATGCTTTGATGATAAAATGTATTTAATTACAATATTTTGTATGTTTACATTGTTTTAGTTCTTGTATAAACTATAAAATTATAAACAAACATAATAAAACTTTGAGAAAACAACCTCACCACAGGATCCATCTAGCAGCTAGCAGCTGTTCCATCATGTCACATGACCTTTATCAGCAGATGGAGCATGGAACTGATTGCTCCACAACAGCTACTAAAAAGACCTTTTGGTGAGATTGTATTCTCAGTTGCTGTTTCTTTCTATTTAAGAACGGCTCTGCTACCTTAGCTAATCTGTCACTGACATATTCACCAACAAAATGATATTTCTTTGACGGGTCGTAGCTAGTTGCCAAGCTGTATCCAGCACCAAGTGAGCAGGAGTCACTTTATATGACTAAAGAGAGCCGTTTGGATTCCAGGTAAATACATTCTGTGCCAGAGAAAAAATAACTACTCTTCCAGTTCTGTTATTCAGTTTGCATCACAGCAGTTTCACCTCACACCGTCTCTACACATGAAACTATTTGTCTTGTGAGATTTTTAACAACTCAGATGCGCTCGCTAAGTAAAGTAAATTCTCATTATATATACATCGTTTTATTGTTTGATGAAGTGAAAAAAGCACTGAGGAAGAGAGACCAACAATCACTTCCTCTTCACATATATACAGACAAAGAAAATGCACCATTCCTCTCTCCTTTCTTTGGCAAGTCTTCAAACATCAATAAAATCTGTCACGATTATTGTCACGGTCATTTTACGTTTGTCTCAGTGCTCTGCCAAACACTTTTTTTTTGCAAATGCAAAGAAAAACAGACACAGTAAATCTATTTCTTTCCCATTTCCCCCTCCTTTTTAAACATTACTGTAATGAATTGGCATGAATGACAAGAAGGCAGTGTAGTGAGAAGCCTTTTTCTTGTCTCCATTAGCAGGTCCTGTGTTTCCAGAGAGCATCAAAGAGAGAGGAGCAGGAGAACGCAGAGGGGGGGAGGCAGGCTGTAAGCTTCAAGCTGCACACAGAGATAAAGACCAGACATATCTGCGAGTGTGTGTGTGTGCGTGTGTGTGTGAGTAACAGAGAGAGAGAGAGAGAGAGAGAGAGAGAGAGAGAGAGAGAGGGATTAGGCTGACTTTGGCTGGCTCTGCTCCGTTGTGACAGCAGCTCCTAAGAAGCTGCACACTGCCACATGACGGACAGGGCTTGGAATTGCACAGATAACGTCTGCCTCTCTCTCCCTCCCTCTCTCTCTCTCTCTCTCTCTCTCCCTCTCCCTCTCTCCCTCCCTCACTCTCTTTCTCTCTCTCCCTCTCTCTTGCTGTGTAGTGTCTGTGTGATAATGTCTTTTAGCCCCGGGACGCTCGAGCTTTACAAATTTGTGTGACTGGGAAAAACATGCAGTATAGACTCTGAAGGTCATTGGCTTTAGAAACTGTGCAATTATATACATTTGATGCTTTGTATGTGTATGTGTGTGTGTGTGTGTGTGTAAAGGAAGAGGAGAGGAGAGGAAGGGTGAAACAGAGATTGCATGTCATGAGAAAAAATGTGTTTTTCCAAAGATATTGTACTGTTAAACTGTGTGTGCTGCGAAAGACAGAAAGAAAGACAAGAAACAGAAGCAGACAAAGAGGAAAGACTGAAAGGGGCAAATGAAAAGAGAGAGAGAGAGAGGGAGAAGAGATACAGTTTGAGGTAGAATGAAGCAGCCTTTGTAAGAGAAACAGAGCAAATAAAAGAAAAAGCCACAATGAGGCCAGTGTAAGAGACGTCCCAAGGAAAAAAAACAGACCAAATAAAACCTCTTCTTCTCGTTCTCTCAGCACAACTGCATTAGACGTTACTGTACAAGGCTTTAGTTGGAATGACATAAGCTTGTTTCCTCGGTCAGACTTTTTAATGTTTGACTAAAAACCCTCTGCTAAGTCCTGCCATGCCTGACCCTCCTCATTACCTTCATCACTAAATGAAATCAGCAGTGACACACTCTGAAGTAACTCTGCAGCTGCCAGAAGGAACTGTGCGTCAGAGCATCTTTTCCCTTTTTACTTTTCCCTCGTAAATAATGGGATTTTCTGAATGTAGTAGGTTGAATGTATGAGGTTCAAGAGGTCACCAGAGAATGAGGGAAATGTCTGCTTTGACTCTGCATGTACAGGTACAGTATTGTTAAAAAATACCTGGAGGATAACATTAAAGCTGAATGATGACCTTTCCAAACCACTGCACACTAATATTAACACTATCAAATATGATGCCAAATATGACCCTCTTCCATTGTCATTTCATTGTAGCAGTGTGATCACGCCTCCTCTCTAGAGGCTCATCATTTACGGATGAGCTCAGAACTGCAGACTCTACGCCAGCGATCGCGTGACAATGAATGAGAGTCGTCGGCAAGCGAGTGCTATTAGCATCATCACCAGATCTCCAGTCTCTCTGCTTTGATGTGAACATACACAACACCACAAATAATAAAAAAGACTGATTATAAGATGGATGTGTTGGAAGCAAGTTCTCCTTTGCTGTATCACTGTGTTATCAGTCCAAGATTTAGATTTTCTTCAGCAACCACTAAAAGTAAACTTTCAGTATTTGATATGATAAAGCTGACAGATTTTTGACATTGTAGGAAACCATGTTGTTTTGTTTCATTTAACTTGGGGTGTAGAGTCAGAAACAGTCCTGGGGACAATCACAGCTGTCGTAGCCAATAAAAACCAAAATGAAGAGACAAAGATGTAAAAAGTCTCTGCAGGACATTGAACGTATTTTTATCATTCAACACACTCGCTCATCTTTCTGGATATGAGGATGATGCTCTTTTAAAAGGGACTATCTATTTTTCAGAGAGAGGTGAAACTAATATGGGGGCCCAGTTAATTCTTGGACAGGATCTCTGAACGTGAAACAATGAGGCTGTGTGTGAGCCAGTGAAGCCAAGAAGCTGTTAATGGGGCCCGAAGGGTCTTGTTGTGTGTGCATCCATTGGCATGTTGTTGGTGCATGTGTGTACAATGCACGGCTGTGTGTAGCAACATGTATGTATGCATGTTTGTCACTGTGTGTGTGTCTTTGTGTGTGAGGGGGCAAGGCTTTTGTCTGTGTCCAGTGCAGTGCATTATTCTTCATTAGAAACAGATGAGTGACTCTGTCTATTCCAGAACTGCCCCTGGGTTCAAGTCAATCCACCACCCAGGCACCTACACACAGACACACATTCAAGTTACGCACAGTGTCTGTTACGAGAAGACAGGAACTGAGTCAGATGCTCAGTAGAAATTAGCATTTTGGAGTTGTATCTCAGCCAACATGGCAGCTTCATCTCTGCATATATGAATACAGACAGAATGTAATAAGGTACATGGACGTCTTTGTTATGTGATGAATCACAGAGAAATAATATTTTCAACTTTGTCAACGTCTTCTCATTAAAACTGCAAAAAATAAAGTGCATAAAAGCTGTGTAAGAAATCCTATAAGTAATTAAAGTTTGGACATTATCTCGGTTTTTGATCATATTTAAGGTTTAAATTTAACTTCCCCGTCATCTATGTGATCTTTTAATTAGCCTTAGTGACAAATAATCTCAAAAGAAATTAGCCTCACCAAAAAATAAAAGGTAAATGAGAATCCATACACTTTTGCAATTATTTATTAATCTAAATACACTGCAGAATATCACATTCACTCTTTTTAAAATAAACACAAGTCCTTATCTGGGGTGTTATGTGCTAAAATTCCTGAAGTCCCCAGTCAGCCAGTTCTCATTCAGACCAGGACTTTTTTCCCTGAGGTGTAACTGCAGGAATATAAATTGAATTTCAGGATGGATAGACTCGCATAATGAGCCTCTCTGCTATCTATCAGACGGATTTGACTGAATGTTGCCTACCTCCACGTTGCTGGCTATTTGCTGGGATGGAATTATCCATGTGAACACCTCACTATTTCTGCTTAGTCAGTAAGGATAAAGCTTCTGGTGTGTTTGTGTGTTGTTTTTTTTTTACCAGACTGTGTGTGTCTATAATGCTCTTTAAAATATGATTATTATTTTTGTATTATTTAAGTCACCTTGTGATATCAGAGATTACTTTGACTGACAGGTAAACAACAGGCCCAGTTGACAGTCTCCAGGTGTGTGCATTTACAATAGGATTCCTCCACATAAACAAAAGAGGTGAATTTGACTTGTGTAGCTTCCACTCCATTGTCAAATTAGCACCACTGTAGAGAGAAAGACAGACAAAGAGAGACTGTATGCAGAGAGCAGATTACATAAGTCCTTCACCTCACATGCCTGACTATGTGACTGCAAAATGCCCGAGAGACTGAGGGATGGAGGAAGGCAGCGAGAGGGGAGAGGGGTGGTGGTGGTGGTGGTGGTGGGGAGCGGAGTAAATTGGAGAAAATTAAGTGGAAGAGGGGAGAGAAGAGGGATTTGAGAGAGAGACTGGGTGAGCGAGAGGGAGAACGAGTGAGAGAGAGAGGGAGGGAGGGAGGGAGGCTGATGAGAGGTTTATAAAAAGGGAAAGTGAAGATGATGTAGAGGGCGTATGAAGTGGGCCTCTGTCATTCTAGTTAATGCCAGTCGCCTCGCCTCAACGACGGCAAAAAGACTGCCGCTGAAGAGGGCTCTGATATGCAGCCTGACAAAAGCACTTATCAGATGCGGCACGGCTTGAAAAACGCTGACGTGCCAACAAAATGTTGAAATCAAGTCCATTGGAAGGCAGATTGATGACCTTATTCAAATTGTCTGAGAATGTGTTTTGTAATCATTTTTACTCATTTTTGGAAATTGCTGCATTCATCCTGCACGTTTTAATTAAAAAAACAATTTAAGTGATGTAATGAAATATAGTGTCTCCATACTTCCTTTAGGTGCTGAATAGTTTTAGATAAATGTGTCATCAAAATAACATGACAAAGTGCTGAAATCACACGATAATGATTATTTAAAGAGATCTGATTCATGCTACACAGCCTCTGTTACAAATCCAAATCACTGGTGCTGGTAAGATTTAAGTGTCTTGCTCAAGGACACTTCAGAAGGACAGATTCTTTTTTTCAGTTTGTCTGGCTGAAAGGCAAACTCACTATTCACTATCCCACTCCAGGGGTGGAATGTAACTAAGTACATTTACTCAAATGCTGCACTTCATGCCAATTTATACTCACACAGTACAGATCAGAAGGAAAAATTGTACTTTTTATTCCACTACAATTATTTGAGAAATGTAATTGAAGCACTGTAAGTAGAAATTACAATTTCTCATGCCAACCATTTGAAGACTTTATGAAATATGATGCATTATTACAGATTAAACTGCCCAAAGGAATATAAAGTTAGAGCCGAAACAATTTGTCAGTCAACAGAGAATTAATCAGCAACTATTTTAATAACTGATAAACTGTTAAAAGTCATTTTTAATGCAGAAATGTCATGTTATCTGATCTCAGCTCTTCTAATGTAAAAATCCACATTTGATGAAAATGACATTAAAGTCGACAGTTTAGAGGTCACAGGTACATTTTTCCGCATTTAGCACTTTTACTTTTGAAGTACTTTTTCCTTATAATGTGAAACATTTTCAATGGAGGACTTTTACTTGTAATGGAGTAGGTTTTTTTCATTAACTAATGGGTGAAAACTTTATTCAATGAAATGAAGAGTCTGTGAGATAATGTCCAATTATAAATCATGAGAGGACTGGACAGGTGGGAGAGAGCAGCTGCAGTGAATGAGGTAAGGAGGCGTCTAAATTGGCAAATAAAAAAGAGAAGAGAGAGAAAGAGAGAGGGAGGACAGGGACAGGGGGAACAAGCAGTGATGAAGGTCACAGCTCCCTCAGTTGATGTTATAAAATGAATGTAATGATTGACATCCTGGAGTCTCCCTCTCTGTTTGTTTATAGGGGGCTGAACAAAAGGGGGTTGACAAAGTCAGCTCCGAGTGCTAACAGCAGAGTAAATCCCACATGTGAGGAGAGATTAGCCACAGATTTTCTCCTCTTATTGTTTTCACAGACACTGATCTACTGATGAGTGCGGTTGATAGTGGAGATTATCAGACCGGCCTTCAGTTTACCAAGGCTTTACATGTAGACTCCAGCTTCTATTAGGAGCTTTGACCCTTTTTATTGGCTCGTAAATGCTCCACATATTGTCACATGCAAGATGATTGCTACAAAGAATATTTCAGCATTTACTAACCTGACCAGCAGATGTCACTGTTGACTTACAGAACACACACAGGGCTTGTGTGGTGTTGCTATGGCAAGGAATCACAAGAGAGAGATGAAATATTGATTAATAGAAAATACCCAGTATTAGAGCTTTTAATATTGATTTATTGACATTCAGAAAAAACACTAACTGCAGCCTACGAAGGGCAGGAATATTCAGTTGAAAGTGATTAATGGAAATCACTGGCTTAAATAATAAAACTGATGTTCGTGACCAGTGATTGATTACCATTAGAAGCATCTGGCTTAATTTGAAAGATATAATTATCCAACACAACAATGGACTGTAACCGGCCTGTTTCTTTCCCTACAATCTGTAATTACGGGCCATTATGGGCTCCCGTAGTACAGATTGACCTTAATGACATTAGGAAGACCTCTGACGCACTCATTCACAAACACAAATTAGAATACACACACTCTCGCATCCACTGTGTATGCACGGACACGCCAAACGGGTGCTCACACACACACACACACACAAAGGAAATCTGATTACTCACACACACAGCTGTGGAGCAGAAATAGACAACCCGTGTCACTACTGCACATTCATATCTCAGTCTGTCAGTATGAATCTTAGTTTCTGTACAGTTTGCATCGTGGTGATCAGATCATGTGTTTAACACAGATGTTGGAGTATAAATATTGATCCGTGGTCGATCATTTATCCCACAGCTCTACCCTGCTGTTGCCCTCTAATCTTTGTTTTCCTCCCTGTAGAAACTTATTTTTCATCCAGAGGAGGCAAACGAAGCATTCGGGCTGTTGGTAATCAATGACTGGCTTCCTGTTTTCACAGATACAGAATTCAAGCTGCTCAGTTTTTGGCCACACAGCTGCTCTATAGCTAACTTCAGCTAACTTGATGATATTTGTTGAAAGTGGGGATTTTCCCAAAGGGGTCCAGGAGGTCAATAAAAGGACACCTCGTACTGTTGCTTCAATTTCTTCCTCCATGATCCACACACACACACACACACACACACACACACACACACACAAGTTCCTGCTTTATGAAGGATGGGATGAAAAGGGAAAGGAAGGGGAAGGAAGGTTTGAAGAAAGGGTTCTTTAAACCCTCCTTCCCCCTTTCATCCCATCTTTCTTTACTCCCTCTCCCTCTCCCTCTCCGCCTCCCATCCCAGCTTTCCTTCCTTCCTCTCTTTCTTTTCATCACCTCTTCACCCGCAGCTTTTCCTGTCGGCGAGAGCGGGGACGGTAGTAACACTTTATTCATTGTCCCTTAGTAACATGAAAATGACTTTGCTGGAGCATCTCCTGGCTTGAACAGGGGCGGGAGCAACACAAAACACACCTGATGAATCAAGTGTCCCTGCGTTTTCATCTTTCAACTTTCTGTCACACGGCAGCCACGTTTCCATTTTACATAATCAATGCAGCTGTCTTTGCAGGCTGTGTAACTCATCACACTTCACACACACTTAATGCACATGACCCAGAGCCACTTTTAACAGTTTGACTGTCTGACGCACAGCCGCCACTGTTGTGCTGGTGACGTATTGCTTTCACAGCAAAGTCCAAGTGTAGAAAATGTGCTGTTGATTGACTGGTTTTGACCTCCTCTCAGACAGAAGCTGGGCAGAGTGATGTTAGGGGTATGCAAAGGTCATCAAACTCCAGACTCAGGAAGAGGTGTCACCCTGACAGGTGCAACAAAACAAACAGTGAGTGAGGATAGAGACGTGGCTGAAGCACAGCCTGCCTACACAGTTCCTGAGGAGAGGTCTGCTCAGCCTGAAATAACTGAAAACACCTGCGTGGGAGTGAAACTGATCTCATGTCTAACAATCGAGACACTGTGGAAACAAAACTCTGATTTGATTTTACGACATCAGTGTACATGTGGCGGCACTCGAGGGCTAATTTTCATCTATTGTCCTTTGGCCTGATGTTGAGTTAGTCATTAAAGCAACAGTAAAACACACGACATGTAGAGCAGGAGCAGGGGCAGGAGAAACATGAAGTGGCTGAACAGAGTGGAGAGCTTATTGGAGTAAGGAGAGCAGCATGCAAACTGGGACATGTGCAAAATACACAGCATCATATAATCACATTATACGACAGAAGACACGGGTAAAACTATATGTTCTATATGTTCATCGCTTTGTCACAAGTGGTAAAGCAAAAAAAAAAAAAGGATAAAAAATATCACAAGTTGTAGAAGTGATCATTTGAAAATAACTTATTTAACAGTTTGATTAAAGCTGATTGTAGAAACTCCTTTTCCTTTCTGTGTGAACAGACAGAATAAAACAAAATAATAGAAAACACTTTAAATCTGTGACATTTTCTGTATGTAAAGCTGTAAAACAGAGTGTCAGAGCCAATTTGTGTTGATCTGAAGATTCTGTCTCGTATCACCTGAACCAGCTCAAGTCAATATTTTGATAACAACTAATTAAAAGTATGTACTCTGCGTTTCTAACTCAATTACCCTCTGTACATATTCTTTAATAAGATGTTAAAAATGCTGAATATGATTGTTTGTTGACTGATGTCTCTCTTTTTACACGCAGGTCATTATCAGAACAAAGCTCAGCAACACTGTTCATATGTTATTTCAAGATAATGGAATAAGTGCGTCCAATCTCAAACTAATAGGCTACAACAGAATTATGACAAAGCACAGCACGGCCTCAATGTTGCTCTGCACCATTTGCTTTGCAAATGCCACTTAGTGGTTTTTACACGTTTGAAAAAGAAGTGGAAAAACATGGAAAACAGCTGCAACAACAAGGTTAAACTTTTTCCAATAATGAGCCTCCTGAGTGAATTGTGTGTGTGAGTAATTAGAACTATGAGAATTACCTGAGCATGAACCTTGAGCTCTGTTGAGGAGCACAGGCTTTTTATGACCAACATGTTTTATGACCTATAGCAGCCATATCAGCATCACAGTCAGTGTACACAGTCACTCTCTCAAGAGGGGAAATCTATTGACTTTGGCAACTCTGTGACCTTTCCTGCAGCACAGCAATTAGGCCAAAGTGTTTATTTTGCAAAGTCTGTATTTCTTGACCTGTTACTTAAAAACAGACCAATAAATTGTGACACAGTTCACACACAGCTGGAGACTATCAGACTCCTCAGTTTCTAACTGTGCGTCTGCTGACACCTTATAATAGACATACATTGAAATATTTCCTGTATGAATAATACCTGCAAGGAGAAGAAACTAGGTGAGTTTTCTGACTTTCCCACACACACACGTCAGACTTCTCTTTGGCCAAGCAGCCATTACACAATGTGTCTAAGCCCAGAAGATGAATCCCAGAAGAATTCTCAGCACATTAGCAGGATCACCAGGAGCCTCATTACACCCACTACTGCGAGATGAGCTGAATGTTATCAAACATGCTCAATATCTTTGTCAGTGCTCTCCTGGTGCGCAACCCAGAGCCTTCGAGCGCGGGCATTGTTCCAACAGAAAAACATAATTTGCAGTTGGCAGAGGTCTTATCAGCTCAGACAAAACATCCTCTAACAGGCCTTTGGTCATAAGGCAACTGATCTGTCATCTGCTCGGTAACATGTTGACTGTGTAAGCAACAGCTCGATGAGGACATATTAGCTTTTGGCAGATTAATATGTTTGTATTGTTTGAGGAGCAACTTGAGACTTTGGATTTGAAGTGTTAGTTTGAGTTCAGGCTGTTTATGGTGAACACTGAAGCCATTTACAGTTTAAAAGGTACGATATAAAAGCTGTGATAACACTTTACAGCAAATGTCATAAAGCTTTGTGATAAAGTCCAGCAAACGCTGCCTCTGTCCAAACTTCCACCTTCTCTGTACAAGACTAACGTCTTCACTTTGACACATGAAATCAGCTTTTTAATTTTTGGTCATTTTGTTGACAGCTAATTCTGATTCACACCTCACAAAATATTACCTTTACTGAGCTAAGTCCAACACAGACCGGTGGCACACGCCCAAGTCAAACCAGTCATCCTTACACTCTACATACACCCACACACCAGCAGCTGACAGACGCACATTGGCGTTGGTGGACGTGCTGCCTCAGACAGTTGGTGAGCCGTGTAGTTGGAGACTCCTGAAACCAGGTCAGCAGCCCAAATTCACTTCATGCTTCAGCATCACGCAGCTGCGCCCAGTCAACGCTGCGACACGCAGGGTGTGTTTGCACTTGAAAAACAGGAAAGCTGCTGCTTGGCTCAGAGTTTCATCACTGTAGCTTGTGTGTTGTGATTGGAGGAACTGATGATGTTACCATGGTCCCTTGTTACTGCAGTCTCCTTTTACTAATAATCCACACAGATCCCAGCAGCACCTTCCATAACTGCCCATAAAATGTCTTGTTTAATATTTAAACTATAAATGCAGATGTTTAAAAAGTGTGGTATTGTGGACCTTGATGTTCATCATCATCACAGTAATGTCCACATATCATGACATGGAGGAAGTTAGAGCCCCTTGCTGCTCAGTGTGCGTGTCATTGTACAGTGAATCACACACACGCACTGAATCATGGCACTGCGAGTCATAATGCGCCACTCCATCAGGTGAAAATCCCCCATTCCAGTAACAAGGTAATTATGGCTGCACTTGTTGTTGTGTGAACTTCAGTCCAGAGAGAGGGTGAGGGAGACGGAGAGGAGAAGGAGAGCTGGAGAGCTGGAGAGAGACCGGGGTTGAAGGGGGGCGGGAGGTAGACTTTCTTTCTCCTTTCACATTCAAACCTCTGTCCTTCACTCGTTTACAGATTTTCACCCGGAATACAAGCTGGAATTAAAAAAACGGACTTTTCCCGGAAATCCATGATCAGAGGTAAGTCTGCAAATGTCACTTCAACTGCACAGACACATTGTTGACTGATAAACTTTTTTATGTCATAGTCAGGGTATTTTATTATTTATTTTTTAAATATGCAGTTTCTCGTTCGTGTTCATACCATCTGTAGCCTGAAAGTTTCTATGTGAGATCCTGCAGCGGATCAACAGGTGGCTCTCTGCGCACCGACTTGTAGTATTTCGCACGAGAGCCATTATTCATTTTGATAGATGGGCTCCATCAGGTCTCAAAAGGGCAAAAGACAGCACGATTAATCTGTGTTCCCGCTCTTTTCTAATGAAATCAGACAGGCAGCGGTCATTACACATAATCACATTGAACAATTAGTGTTGGATAAATGATTAATAAATATCCTGCGTCTTTTCTGGTGCGGTAAGTGCTGTTCAAACGCAGAAAACACGCAGCAGATCAGTCTTATCCATCCCTCTTTATCTTGTTATTCTTCGTGAATTCGGTGAGTAACAAGGTTCTTAAATATTTGTGTTGCGGAGGCAGTTACTGTATAAACACAGAGGCTATAAACAGAGCGAGAAACATGTTCACAACCACACGTTTCAGCTCCGATTCATGATGAAGGAAAGCTAAAGATCAGTGTCTATGAATTGAGTGACTTCAATTTAAGCTTCTTATTGTGATGTGAGGCTCAAAATATGAGAGAGGTGTAACACTACATGCAGCCTATGAGCGTCTTAGCTTGCCCTTCATATATCCTGTGATTGTACATTTGAATTTCTTTAACTGGAAGCTTTTACTGTTGAAAAACGCTAGCTCCAGTGTCTCCAATTGATCTACATGGAGACTTATCACCCATCATACTGAATCCACACAGTAGTGCCATAGTTCATGAGCTGCTTCCAATACTTTCCGTCTCTCTGGCTTATTCATTTATTTGCTTATTAAACCGGTGGAGTGGAGGAGATGTAAACACAGGAGGCTGACGAGAGCAAAGAAATCTTAAGACTTCCAGCACTGACCCCATTTTGATATCAAAACCACGATGCCAGAGTCATCAAAGAATGAGTCAGTTTTTGAGGACGCTCTGCTAAAAACCTCTCAGCCCCCATTACTGCTGTGAGTGATTTGTTTTTTTTTTCCCACTAAGCACTAAACACTTGAATGCTTGCTGTTTTTTCTCCTCCTCCTGAGTGTGTCATCAAGTGAGTAAGCAGAGATACAGATACAGACAGACAGACAGACAGACAGATAGATAGATCAATAGATTGATCACACTATAGTAGTTGTAATAACATGGGTTCTTTTGAATAGACTGTGCAGCCTCCTTTCTTCCACTCAGTTTGTGTACTGCTGTGTAGTTGAAGGGATCTGCCACCCTCCCCTCATGTGAGTGTTAAAGAAAGCCAGCTGGACAGTGAAAGAGAAATAACGAGAGCAATTTTAGCCCTATGCAAACCAAAAAAAAAAATAAATAAATAAAAAAGGTTACATGACGTAATCTGCATTGAAGACCTGTTGTAAGACGTGTAAAATTACTTGTCTCTTAAAATACTGTGCATCTAAATAGTTTTTTCTGCAGAAAAGAAATAAAAGACGTGATAAATCGTGACAGTAGCCTAATCTGTAGTGTTCATTATGTTTTCCAGGTGTTAACTGTTTGGATTTATGTTACAGATGGACTACAGATCAACACAACACTGATTAAGCCTTTTCCAGTTCTTAAAGGATTATCTTTTCCCTGCTGGTCGTCATGCTGTTAGTGTTGGATCCAAACTGATTAAATACACTGGTGCCTGCATGTTTTGGCCCGCAGTTAAAGAAACATTGATCGGCCAACGATGTGACTGGACCTAGAGGTGGCCATCTCACCTACCATGATGGAATCTGGTCTGTCACCTCTAAACCTCAACACGAGCAGCTTCGTCAACAACAGCAACAACAGCTGGAGCGGCCTCCTCAATGGCGACTCGCTGGGGAGCAATCGCACCCTGACCTTCCATGACCGTTTCCACAACGCCCTGCTGGGGGTCTGTCTGGGGCTCCTCTCTCTGCTCACCATCTTCATGAACCTGCTCGTCCTCTACGCCGTGAAGAGGGAGAAGAGCCTCCACACCGTTGGGAACCTCTACATCGTCAGCTTGTCGGTGGCGGATCTGATTGTAGGGACCACGGTCATGCCTCTGAACTTGGTGTATTTATTGGAGGATGAATGGAAGCTGGGCCGGGCGGTCTGCCAGTTTTGGCTTATTATGGACTATGTGGCGAGCACGGCCTCTATTTTCAGCCTGTTTATCTTGTGTTTGGATCGGTACCGCTCCGTCAGACAGCCACTCAAGTATCTCAAGTATCGGACACGGGGAAAAGCCAGCGTGATGATTTCTGGAGCCTGGCTCCTGTCGATGATGTGGATTATTCCAATTTTAGGATGGAGGTCTTTCACACACGTGGACCTTAAACCTGAGGAGGAGAACAAGTGCGACACGGATTTCCGCTTCGTCACATGGTTTAAGGTTATCACTGCAGTCTTCAACTTCTACGTGCCCTCAATTTTGATGCTGTGGTTTTACACACACATCTACTTGGCTGTGAGACAGCATCTGAGAGACAGAGAGAGAATCATCCATCCAACAGACTCATTTGGGGAAAATGAGAACGGACAACATGTTAAAACGCCCGAGAAAAATGACTCCAAATCACCCACAAGGGAGCGAGAGGCTCCAATCAAACTCTCTAAACAACAACGCTTGCTGGACCAGAACACTCTAGATCAGACATATTCACTTGAAGATGCTGATAGAACCAAAACTGCTCCTTCGAGATCTCACAGAAAAATTGGCGTGAAGTGCCAGCAGACGTCCCTGCTTGCCATGACAACAAAACGACTCCGAATGGCACGAAAGGCCAAAAGGTGCTCCTTGTCCCCTGAGGAGAAGCAGCCCGATTCTGAGATTCCCCTGAGTCGACCCCTGGTGCCACAGGATGTAATTTGCTCCGAGGGGAATAACGAGAACAAACTTCAAGCATCTTTAAATGAATGTCACGTCACCGTTCCAAACTCAGTGAGCGGCATCTGCGACATCGGTCAGGTTTCGGACGTGCAGAGATACACGCCTGCTCTCTACAACAACTACGACCCCAGTCACGCCCTGCCCTGGACTGAAGAAGGGGTCGAAGACGCCAAATTGGACCCGGCCAACGCGGTGACTCTGAGACAGACCTGGCAGAAGTTCATTGACCAGTCACGTCAGCGTATCCAAAGCCTGAGGATCCACAAAGAGCACAAAGCAGCCAAGCAGTTGGGCTTCATAATCGCTGCTTTCATGTTGTGTTGGATACCGTACTTCATAGCTTTCATGGTCATGGCGTTCTGCAGAGAGTGCGTGCACCATGACCTTCACATGTTCACCATATGGCTGGGTTACATCAACTCCACTCTCAACCCTTTCATATACCCGCTCTGCAATGGGAACTTTAAACGGGTCTTCAAAAATATTCTGAACATTCGTTTGTAACAGATTGTGATGGAAAAATCAGCAGAACAAAATCATAGGTGTCTAAATGCTGCTGATATTCACAGAGGAGGAGGACAACAGTCAAACAGTTGAATGAATTAAGTGTCGTCTTTTAAAGTGTGGATAGAACCGTACATGTATTTTGAGTGTCAGTTATTTCTGTTTGCTCTAGATCTTATTTTTGTAACTTACTGTGCTTTTCAGATTCATGGGAACACTTGAGGTTAATATCTAAATTCAATGTTATTTATTTTGTCTGTGTTATGCTACAATGATAATAAAATATGTCTAGGACCAGACCTTTAAACTCAAAGGAATTTGATCTCTGAAGCAGAGAAACAGGAGCACAAATTTAGTGTTTTGGCTCTGGTCCAGAATGAAGGAAATGTCCAAAATGTGTTTTTAAAGAAAATCTTTTTAACTATTTATTTTCTTGTGTAGAGAAACAGAGATTTAATGTGATAAAAGATGCTGGTAGAAAACATTTAACATTTTACAAGCACTGCCATGCATTTGTGAGTGTATTTTTTGTCACATTGTTTTCTCATCATTGAAACAGGATATGAGACGTCAGTCCAGGAAAAGCACAAATCTTGGCTAGTGTCTACTGAACTGATTTTGGATCTGTTCAAATGTCCTTTTACTTCACCCTTCTTTTTAGGGTTTTTAAAAATGCAAGCTTTAAATGATTTATTGTGTTTTTAACACATTAAAGCTGTTATCAATATAAAAATGTTCCGGTCTGGTTTTACCTCCGTCATCTTTTTACTGCCAACATGTAGAATAGGTGAGTGAATCAGTGAAGAAAAAGTATGAGCTAATTACTTATTACTTTATATTTACATATATATACTCTGTGCAGTAACTAACTATTGTCTGTATGTCTGAATCACATTTCCAAAACACAGCAGTGTCTGCGTGGCAACTACTTAAATCTACCCAACTACCCAAAACTGTCCTTTAGAAACTGACTGCTAAGCTTTTCACACTCTGCTTTTCACGTCAGTAACCAAAGAGCATCAAATATCATTCCACAATGCTGTGGAAAAGCAACCACAAATTTGAGACTCCTATAATGCATCCCTATTGATTAAATATTTGGAACAAACACACAAAGTGCATCCATCAGGCTCTGGAGACAAAAGCATCACAGTACAATTACAGTGTGTCTCCCCCATTAGAAAATCTGCAATCTCTGTTGTGAAAAACAGTTAAATCCATTTAACATTTTATCCCTCCCACAATATCAATTCAGAGTGTTCAGATTTTCAAAAACAGTTTGTGACATTCAGTAAATAACACTTCTCTCATGCAAGAGGCCGGTTTCAAATTTTAATATATTAAGTATAATGTCTGAAATGGGGTGCAATGTTTTGCTCCAACAAAATGTGGGTCAAGAAAGCCATAATGTTTCCTGTGTACAACGAACACAGGCAGGTTGCGAGCCACTACTTAGCCAAATCAAACAAATCAGAGCGAGGTGGAACTGAGCTGGAAGAGTTGATGATGTGAAGAAGCTTGTGTGTGATTGCACTGAGTACATCTGTCGACAAAATGGAGCCAGGCTGGTCCTCAGGAAAAACAACGTTTTCACAAATCAAAGCTAGAGCTAAAGTTCTGCTAGATACAGATAACGACACATATTTACTGCATATTCTGTCCCACTGTGACAGTGCTTTCATTATGTTTTACAGTGGCCACTGAATGTTTTATTGCGAGAGTGATTTTTCTATTTGGACACTTTGGAGAATAAATTCCAGCTGCTGTTTGGCCGCGTTTCATTCCTTCAAAGTTTTATTACCAGCAACAGAGAGCAAAGGTCAGAGTGAAGCATTCTGATGATCTATTAATGGTGTGTTAATCGCGCTCTTTGTTATGACAACCACAGCATATTTATCATCTGAGGGACAGTAGTTACTTATCCTAGTATTCAAATGAGGAAATACTTAACAGGCAGATTCAGCATTTGAATAAATGGTTAAAGAGGTTTTGATTCAATTTTACTGAATTTGTTGCTGCTGTACTCACTATACGTTTATTCTACATGCTGCACATGGCTGGATTAACCTGTGAGATCATATCAACATGGAAAACAGAATTCTGTGGTTTCATAGTGGCTGATAGAAACACCACCAACGGGAAACAGCCTTTATGCTGGTTGTTACCATGGGGACAGTAAAAAACATGACCAGCACAGTGACTGATACCCTGAAGAGATACTTCACTGTAAGTCAGGGAGGAACCTAAGCTCTGGTTGTGCAAATATAGTTTGCATGCACCGATGTGCCAAGACCAACACTGCTAATAAAAATGAGGGAAAGGGAAACCTGAACTACAGGCTATAGGCCCGGCTGGACAGCAGCATCCACTGTAAAACTGTCTGATATGATAATATGGTCAAATCTGTCTAACAGCGTAGTAGTGCATTACTTGGCAGTGGAATGAAACCTGTTGGGCTTATTTCAACCAAAAGCTGGCATGAATATAAATGTTTTGATATCATACAACCCGTATTACTCTCACTACATGTTGTAGCGTGGACATTTGGAGCAGAGTTGCCATCGGGGCTCAAGCTCTGCAGCTGAAATGTTCCCTCGACCAAACAAACATCACTGTATTTCATATTAATACTGTTATTGTAAGAAAGACTGCCAAGCCTTAGTTCAGTGAGCGATAACATCACCACCTTCGCTGTCAGCCTTCATTTCTTTCAGCCAGTGACCTCTGCACTTTTTACCTCTGCATCTTTCTTTCTTTAACCGTGACAAAGGACGAAAGCTGTTCCATTATTTTGTGGTTGATTTATGGGATTCCATGTTTGCCTAAAACCAGAGCGCTCATTAATCAGGCAACTGTGCAGCCTGCTGCATTAAGACTATCTGAGGTAGTTTGTGTGCTGCAACTGTTTGCAAAGTGTCTTTTATATTTCCTGTATCACTTGTATGACAGTGGTCTGATTCATGGATTTCTGAGGAAGATATTTGCACATATTTGAAGGATAAACATGTTTTTTATGTGAAATGTATAAATAGGAGAGGAGTGCATGAGGGAAATTTACCTGACAGGGCATGGCAGAAATTTGCCATGGCTGCCAGTAGCTGACTGACTTGACATGGCATTAATAACAATGTCTAAAGATACAGAGCTCTCCTGAAACTGCTGCTCCAAAACATGGACGTGTAAACCACTCTGAAAGGGTCCCACTTTATGTTCGAGAGGTAGTCGACATATTTCAGGATGAAAGTTAATGGCAACACAAGTGGGTCAGAGGGGGCCAACTTGCTTCTCTGCCTGTGGCCACTTTCAGATTACAATTGCTCTGACTGGGACGGTTTATGGTTAAGTAAATCTATTATTAAAACTTTAACCTTGTCTTTACTTTAAGTCATTTACCCATAAACCTCAAAAACAACCTAAACTCAACACAACCCAGATGCGTTTAGGTTCTGTCCAGATACAGCTGCAAAATTTTACTGCAAAAACCCATAATGTCATCTGCTACTTGAATATTCATTCATGACTTTCAGGAAATAATGACTTGTTTTTGGATTATCTTTATAAACTAACCAGTGGATGTATACCTTGGTATTGCAAATCTCACAGATACTGTGAACAGTCTGAGGTCCAGCTTCATTTGTATGTTTGACTGTATTTTTTAAATATTGGCTTACTAAGAAAAACACAAAATCTTTTATTTATTAACCATTTCTCAGGTGTTGTTCGTGTAACTTGTAAAAAATAAACATATTCTTCACGGATACAGAAACCTACAGAGCTCTCTTAAATTTAACAACATTTTTAGATTAAAAAAGAAGTGTGAACATTTGTATTATTTTACAGTTTGTGAACACTGTGCGCTTTTCCCCCCGCAGTGTAGTTTGGAGACGGTCCCTAACTCAGTGTTACACAGCCCGGTGTCCAGATGGAGCTAATTTCTGCCTCTCCGGTGTCTAATCCGGTGAAAATAAGCTCGTAGCTACTTTCTTACATTCCCGGTGGAGCTGGAGACGTTCACCTGTTTTAATACGGTTATGTTTAGCCTGTGATTTCACCTGTTTAAACCGGATATTACAGTGAAGCGGACAGACGTTAGTTTGCTGCAGCTAACGTCCTGGTTCACATCTGATCAGTCCGACATGAAAAGAAGCGGCGCATACAGGTTCCTGTCGGTTTTCTCGTGCTTGATCGTTTGCGTGTTTTTATTCATATTTTGGTTCTTTATATTTTACTCGATGATGCTCGCACCATAAAACACACACACACACACAGATCTTAGCGGCAGCTAACTGAGGCTAACTTGACGTGCTACTTACCCACACTGCACCGCTGTGTTGACAAGTTCCCCCGGCTCGTCACATGATCGACCTCACCAGGAAGTGAGGATTTCTGGTAAGTCTGGTGACAGACCTCAGCTTGTTAAATTTGATAAAGAAACGCGTGTGTGGTTTTTTTAACCTGGATCCTCCGGGTGGAATCACAGTGAACCGTCTGATCGTGGTGTGTTTGATGTTGATCGTGTTTAAAAGCGTTAAGAGGAGATGAAGCTGCTGCTTTCATGTGTGTCTGTTAACTTGCTGCTCAGTTCCTGACACAGTGAATATGAAATTTAAACAAACACTAACTTTCTGTGAAGATCCTAAATGTTTAAATGTGTTGCTGCTGCATTTTTTCCTCTAACAAATCATCAAAATAAAACAAACCTGGTTAGTTTCAGTTTGTATTTTTAGTTCATTTTGGACAAAAATGTACCAAAATGTTTCCATCAGCAGAGTTAGATGTTGACATAGTAAATGGATGATTCATCCTCTCACCTCTGAGATGAACTGATTTGTAGTTTACTCAGTAATATGTCACAGGTAATGACAAATACTCGCCACAAGGTAGCACAATGAAATGTGGAGAGCTGAAACAATTAGTCGATTGATTAATTTGTGAGTTGTTAGAAAATTAATAGGGAATATTTTTGGATTGAGTATCAAACAGCACCATTAGGAGCTCAGCAGTTAATCACTTCAAACTGCATGTGCGTCTAAGTTATGGCAGGTTATTAAGTGTTTTGTAACCTGCAGCTGTTTGATTTCACAGCTTGTGAAACTCGCAGCTTGTTAGTGAAAGTTGTGATGGCGTCTGACACCACTGGAGCGGCGTCCTTCGCTGCAGACCTCAAGCTGCAGTTTGCTCCCTTCAGCAGCGCTCTGGAGGCAGGTTTCTGGCACCAGCTCACTCAGAAGAAACTCGACGACTACAGGCTGGACGAGAGCCCCAAATGCATCAAAGGATACTACTACAATGGTGGGTCGCTGTTATGACGACTCCTCAGTTGCTGTTTTTTTGACGCTCATTATGTAGTGTCACACACATGAAAACAGGTTGCACAGCAGAGGCCAATCTAGATCAGTATGTTTTAAATAACAACTCTGAGACAAACTTTTTAATTCACATCTCTGTCCTGTAGGTGACCCAGTTGGTTTGCCCACACGCCTGACTTTGGAGTTCAGCGCATTTGATGTGTAAGTATGATGTTGTCTACATAAACAGTGTGCAAACAAAAATAAAGTTTGGAACCTGAAGTGTAAAAAGGCCTTTATTTTCACTCATGATCTAAATGACAAAACATTAGATTTTTAATACATAAGTCATGATCAAACTCACATTCAAGAATAACTGAGCTAGAGATAAAAAGATACACATGTGGTCTTATGTTAATGTCACGAATCATGTGTTTATAAAAAGACACCACCGTTACTCTAGCAACTGTCAAAGCTGTTTATAGGAGCTCATGTAGAGACATCCATATGCTGGTATTAACAGTAGTTTCCTTTTTAAGCTTTTAAACAATATGAAAAGCTGGGTGAAGTTTTCATTGTTAAGAGAATAATGAATGTGTGAAAACCCTGTACAGTTTATCTTCCAGGTCAGATTAGGTCTGAGCTAAATTTGTATCAGCTCTCACACCACGTCATTTGAAGGCCTGCAACAACGAAACTGTGTTTTCACGCTTACAAAATGCAGCGTTTACAGGACATTCATTCAGTTTAACAGAGGTGTGTGATGTTTTTTTTCTGTCAGTGACGGTCCGACCCCAGCCCGCTGCTGTCCAGCTGTTGGAACGCTGTACAACACCAACACACTCGATGCCTTTAAGACCACGGATAAGAAGGCTCTGCTGGAGAAAGAGGCCAAGGAGGTAAGAGACATCCAGAGGGAATATTTCACACACAGGCTGTGGATGTGAAAAAAGTTGTTAAATAGAAAATTACATGTTTGCATGAATATAAGTGTTCATCTTGTTGTTTTGTAGATATGGGATGCCATACAGTCTGGTGCTGCGTTGAAGGACCCGTCCATCCTCTGTAGATTCATTCTGCTGACCTTTGCCGTGCGTTCAGTTTATTCTAAATGTGCTATTCCATGTATCAGTTACTTGATGTGTGACTTTACCATGTTTTTAATCCCTTTTTTTCAGGATCTGAAGAAGTACCATTTCTATTACTGGTTCTGTTTCCCTGCGCTCTGCTTCCCCGAGGGGATAAAGATCGTCCAGCAGCCTTCTGTCCTTGAGCAAGTTTTCTCTGCGAAACAGGTTCATTTTTAAAGATAATTATACAACAACTGGAATTAATATTTTATACAGAACACTTTTAAATGATCTTCCTCTTTTCTAAACTGTCAGTTTGCAGATGTGATCACAAATTCTAGACATAACTTTAAGTAACTGACCTGCTGTATGATCAGAGTAAATAGCTGTTTTCTAATAGTTTTGCTTTAAAATTCTGATCTTATTCCAATTTCCTTTTTAGTTTCACTCATAACCTCTCTCCTCAGAAAAGCTCCTCAAAGTATTATTTCATACTCTGATTAAAACTGTACCTGTTATAAAAGAGTATAATGAAGTGAATCCAAGGAGAGAAAAAGCCTCATTAAGACAGAATCAGAATGACTCATGAACAGTGTGACGCCAGTCGCAGACCATAGAGATTGCTTTTTCCTCCCCCCTCTCTTCCCCCCTCTCCCTCTCTATTGTCTCTTTCTCTGGATGTAAATAATCAGTGTTCTGTAACTTCATAACTGAGATTCATGAGCTTCAAGATGACATTCTGACCCACTGAGGTTCAGTCAGTTCAATGATTCGACCAAGCCACAATCACAACAGGACTTCACTGAACAGTTGTAGTGTTCTCAGTATGTACCAAAACTAGCTTCAACAGTTTTGTTCATTTATCTTAAAGACTGATGTAAAAATATCATTTTCATTCTTGACGTTTGTGAAATAATGACTTGTTTTTGGAGAGAGTAGAACAAATTTTCATGATGAAGATTTTAAACTGATTATATCTTTATAAACTAACTGGTAGATTCATTCCTTGGTAGAGCAAATTACTGCGTGCTACAGATACTGTTGATGTCTGAGGTCGCCCTGTATGTTTGACTGTATTTTTGAAATATTGCAGGACTATAAACATACTTTCCTTTTCTAACCTAGATAGATATGTTTATGTAAAATGTAAAATACACACTGTAAACAGGCCATGTTGTACAAATTTGAATTTACAACAAGATCTATCTGTGTAACAGGTGCCATAATATCCTCTGATAATATATATAGGTATGAGACATTGTCCTTTAAAAGCCTGTGTCTGTGGTGCACAGTGTTAATGAACAGCACAGAGGTTTCTATACATATTGCTGATGCCTCATTATTTCTGTCTCAGATCGCAGCCTTGCAGGAGGCCTATGACGGCCTGTGTATGAAAAGAGGAACCAGTGCCGTTCCTTACTTCCTAATGAAGTACACAGACAAGGCTGTTCAGATGGCTCCACTCGGAGACTGGGATACATTCTTCACTGATACTAAGAAGGTGGTCGAGTCAAGACTGTTTTATTTATGTTGCTCAAAATCACACAGTTGCCAACTTATTTAGTTTGTACGTGTTTTTTCCATTTATATCTTTTAAATTCCAGAGCAGACTATGATTTAAAATGATCGACGGAGAGTTTGACAACTGTTAACTGACTCTGTTTTAGCTAAAAATATTTAAAGAGATTTGTTCAGACCTGTTCTTTTCTGTCATATGTGGATATGTTATCACCATCTTTATTTTTAGAGCGAAGTTGGACCATCACTGTAATTTTAGAGGCTCATCTCATCTTTGGTAATGTAAACACACCTTCTTTGGTTTTTCTAGGTTACTGTGGGCGTCTATGATCCGTGTACTCTGTCTCAACATCCGGGCTGGCCTCTGAGAAATCTTCTGGTCCTCTTAGCTAATCGATGGTAAACCATACTTCTGTCTGTGTGTGTGTGTGTGTGTGTGTGTGTGTGTGGGAGGGGGCTTGTAGTTTTTGTCATGAATTTAGCTCTGAATGTTTTTTAGCTCACAACGGCTATTTTGTTCAGGCACAAAGCCACAAAGTGAAAGGAAGGAAATCCCTTCTTAACTGATTTCCTGGTTCTGAAGTGTAAGGAGCGGGTCACAAACATCACTGTGATTATGGATGCTGATATCAACTTCCAGAGTTGATAACATTGCTTGAATAGCATTGTAAAAAAAATCTAAAATGAAAAGGTTTTCTGTTGCATTCAGACTGAAAAGGCCTGCTGCTTAGTAACATGGTGTTGTAAGAGTTTAGTGAGGGAAACATAAACTTGATTAATTACACTTTTTCCTTGAAGGATCAACAAATTGCACAACATGACTGTTACTGTTAATACTGTCTACAAAGCTGTACATGCTCCTGATAAACAAGGTTATTTTTCCCAATAACCTACAAACTGCTCACGTCACAGTCTTTAAACAAAAGTCAGACTTTCCATGGTTTATTTTGTGATCCAGTCGTTCTCGTCTGCAGCTGTTTCTGTGTGATGACTTCACTGCTACCCACCAAGACTTCGTTTCTCCACCTTCCAAATAGTTACGTGTCATGTTAGCGAACCAGACCACGCAGTTGTTCAGTCTGGGTGAACTACAGCAGCTGGTTTGTTAACCAGTAAAATATGAGTGATTTATGTAAAACTCCAGCATTAAATGAGTTTGGTCTAATGTGCTGACGTCATGTACAGAGGCACAAGTGAAATATTTTATAATGTTTCAGATTATAAATTCCTGGGTGTTGACTGGTTTCATGTTCTTGCAGAAAAAATGTTGGAGGTACCGTAGAAGCTTGCATGTGTTTTGTGGAGAGATAAATTTCACTGCAATATTTACAGAGGAAATATCTCAGCACCAGTGGGGAGTTGGTGCAAAACAGCAGATTTATTGCTAAACATTTAATCTAAGAATCTTTGTTGAAGCATATTCAAATATTTACACAAAGATTAAGAACAGTGACATGTGCTGTAGTTGTCATTCAGGCATTTTAATCCCATGTCAGCTGGAGAGTTTATCCCCTGCAGTGTATGGGAAACAACTTCAAAATACTGATGCAGTATTTGGAAAATGTAAATTAAAGAATACAGTCAGCCGCTGACGCAAAAACTTAGTCACTGCACCTAAAATCGTTTTGTGTTTATGATACATTTAGCACGTCTCCTGCACTACCAGCGAAGATAATTTATTCTTATTTTTAAACAAGGCATTCTCACACAGGAGACGTTTAAAGTGCTTTCCAGACTGATAAAACAGCACACATAGAGACAACACACATAAACACACATACCAAGGGCAGGTGAGAAAATTAAGAACAAGCTAATCTAAACAAAAGTGTCTTTAGTTTATGCTTGAGAAATAGAGAGTGGGTGTAGGTGTAAACCTCACATCAGCAGGAAGGCTGCTCTGTACTTTAGGAGCATTAACACTGGATGCTTAGTTGCCAGCTTTTGCATGGATACCTGCTCTACCACCTGAGAAATTGAGGTCATTGTAGTGTGGTAATGCAGCTTGGAGGGAGATCAGACTGATTTACCAGAGAACAGTAACATGATTTGGACTAAAAATAACACTAGACTTAATGATGATAAGCAGCTATGACAGCAGTCTCTCCAAGTTGATCTTGATACCGACTCAAATTAATGAAAACATCATTACATCATCGTCGTTATACTGCATCATCATCCAAGAATGTCTAAAGTTATCACTGTATTTGTTGTTGCATGTTACTGTCAGTTAGGTGAAACAACCAGCTTGGAAACACTGGATACACACAGTCCCGTAATCAGCCACTCTCTGTCTCACTTTTTCCCCAGAGAGCTCAGTTTGTCCTGGCGCTTGTGCTGCTGTTTTAAAAAGATTTTTGTTGCATAATTATTTAAACAGGGAACTCCCACTGAGGCCGGTTCAGCAATAGCGCTCCGCGATACCGGTGGCTTATCAGCAGCAAGTACCTTGAGAGAGTTTAGCCTTCATGCCCTGCAGTCAGAGGCAGTTTTTATCCAATACAAACCTCATCAATCTTGTGCTTGACTACACTTTCTATTAGTGATAAACATAAACTGTTGATACTGGCTTAGGTGGGTGAAGATAGAATTACAGCGTAGCCGTGATGTCTCGCTTGTTCAGTTGTTTCTCTGGGTGTTTGACTGTGTAATCTGCCCCAATCATTTAGTTCCATATATGGGGAAATGTGATGGTATGTTGATGTGTGTTGATTATATTGTTACAAGTGCTCATCTGTCTGTCTGTGGTTTATTGTGCTACTGAGGGACAGAGAGCGATTTCCATTATATTTTACTATTATGTGACATTTTCATGATGTTACATGATCTTCATGGTGCATCTGGGCATCGTGTGTTATTTTCATTGTTGACTTTATTTGTGTTTGTGTCAGGGGCTCAA